>NC_069505.1:227483288-227533288 GCF_027579735.1 Bombina bombina | reverse complement strand
CGAACACATTTCCCTCCCTAAACTAACTTCTAATAGAATGGCCTATTTATATACTTTGTATACAACCAGTTGTTTTATCTTGCAGAAGTAATGTTGGGACGTTATCTGTTAGCCGTATTTTCCCTATTACATCACAACAACTTTCCTAATTTCCTTCTCAGCGTGAACATATGTTCCTTGTTATTATTATGTCTAGAATAGAACAAAACAGATGTCTTTACTATTCTATTGGTTAATGACTCTTATGTATATTTCAGTCTTTTACAACCACTATATGCAAATTATGCTGCTCCAGAAAGTGTATTATTATCTGTAATATTAAAGAAAAATATTTGTCAGGTTACAAAATAGATACGTTTAATTATGTGTTTGCAAGTATTGCGACAACAATTCTTTTAAAGTATTAATGTCTAATTAATAAAAATCTGAACAGTTGTTAAATTTAAATATTAATTTATTTCATGCAGAAATTGAAAAGGTAGAAAATGTGCTGTCATATACATCCTAATTTCATTTTTATAAGGCAGCGGTATTTGGCTATTTTTGGTACCAGTTTTATTAGTATAAAAATTCAACACACAAATATCTGTGCAAATGCAGGTATTATTATTATCAGGTATTTGTAGAGCGCCAGCAGATTCCGCAGCGCTATTATTTCTCTTTTACATGATAAACCTGGAGCCGATAGCTTTAGAATATCAGTCTGTCTGTCTGTGTCTCCTTCATTACACACACAGACTCCCTGGCCACTTCCAGAGTATAGATAAAAATCCTAAAGGTAATGCACAAGTTAAAATGTAGCTGCTGTGAGATGGTGAATTGGAGTGTTATGTACTATAATAATTATGAAAATCTCTAAATAGCTTCCAGTTATATATAAATGTAAATGACAAATTATTTATTTGTTGTGTCCAAAAAAGAATATTTAACCCTTTAAGGACCAAGGTTTTCCCAGTTTCCATGCTTAAAACAAAAGCAATTTTGCAAATCTCTATTATACTCTGTACGTCACTGGTCTTTTTTTTATAGGGATTGTGCAATTAATAGAGCTGTCTCGCCGCCAGCGGCAAGACCACGCTATTTTTAGTGACAAGGAGGGAGGGTATAATAGCGCGCCGCACTATTATATAAAAGAAAACACTTAATAAGATCGGCGACATACATGTGTTCGTTAAGGGGTTAACAGACAAACTGGCCTTTCTACTGATACCCTACATAGGCATATAAAATATCAATAAATAGGAATTTAATACTGCAGCTTTCTTTAAAACAATTTCTACAAAACTAGTGTAACTAAAGAAAAATACCTCCAAATATATGTTTTATGTTGTCCTAATTTTAGTAATACCCCATATGTCTAGGTTTCCAGGTAATTTAAAACAAATATAGACCTGATACTTCAAAGATGTAATTATTGATTTCTTGTTAAAATATGCTATGTTTTTACTGTAAGCTAATTAGTGATCACCCAATTCAAAACTGTTACACAGAAGTATTTATTTGTAGAATTTAGACACCCCGGGGTATTTAGCTATTTTGACACATTATGTTTAACTCTTATCACCAAGGACAGAAAATAACATTTAGGGGTTAAAAACACAAAAGAACACTATTAAAATAAATGTTATTAATATAAAATTATAAACAAAATACATACACCTAGATTTAGAGTTTTGCGTTAGCCTTAAAAAGCAGCGTTAAGGGGTCCTAACACTGCTTTTTAACGCCCGCTGGTATTACGAGTTTGGCAGGTACAGGTGTACTGCTCACTTTTTTTCCGCGACTCGAGGCTACCGCAAATCCTCTTACGTCAATTGCGTATCCTATCTTTTCTATGGGATTTGAATAGAATGCGAGGACAATTCTATTGGCTGATCCAATCAGCCAATCGGATTGAACTTCAATCCGATTGGCTGATAGCATCAACCAATCAGATTTTTCCTATCTTAATTCCGATTGGCTGATAGAATCCGATCAGCCAATTGGAATTCGAGGGACACCATCTTGGATGACGTAATTTAAAGGAACCTTCATTCAGTTTTAGCCGTCGTCAGAAGAGGATGCTCCGCATCGGATGTCTTGAAGATGGACCCGCTCCGTGCCGGATGGATGAAGATAGAAGATGCTGCCTGGATGAAGACTTCTGCTGGATGGAGGACCTCTTCTGCCCCGATCGGATGAAGACTTGTGCCGGTCCGGATGTCCTCTTCTGTCCCATCGCTGCCCGGCTGGCTGAAGACGGCTCAAGGTAGGGTGATCTTCAATGGGGTAGTGTTAGGTTTTTGTAAGGGGGGATCGGGAGGGTTTTAGAGTAGGGGTGTGTGGGTTGTAATGTTGGGGGGGTCTTGTATTTTTTTTTACAGGTAAAAGAGCTGATTACTTTGGGGCAATGCCCCGCAAAAAGCCCTTTTAAGGTCTGGTAAAAGAGCTGATTACTTTTGTAATTTAGTATAGGGTAGGGAATTTTATTATTTTGGGGGGCTTTTTTATTTTATTAGGGGGCTTAGATTAGGTGTAATTAGATTAAAATTCTTGTAATATTTTTTTATTTTTTTGTAATTTAGTGTTTGTTTTTCTCCTGTTAAGTGTAGTCAGTCCACGGGTCATCCATTACTTATGGGATATTAACTCCTCCCTATCAGGAAGTGCAAGAGGATCACCCAAGCAGAGCTGCTATATAGCTCCTCCCCTCTACGTCATACCCAGTCATTCTCTTGCACCTAACTAATCGATAGGATGTGTGAGAGGACAGTGGTTATTAAAACTTAGATTTTATTTCTTCAATCAAAAGTTTGTTATTTTAAACGGCACCGGAGTGTGTTGTTTTTTCTCAGGCAGCATTAGAAGAAGAATCTGCCTGAGTTTGTGTATGATCTTAGCGGACGTAACTAAGATCCATTTGCTGTTCTCGGCCTTCTGAGGAGCGGGGTAACTTCAGAACAGGGGACAGCGGGCAGGGTTCACCTGCAAAGAGGTATGTTGCAGTATATTATTTTCTAAGGAATGGAATTGACTGAGAAAATACTGCTAATACCGTTAAAATGTAAGTACAGCCTTAAATGCAGTAGTAGCAACTGGTATCAGGCTGTTATGTATGTATGTTGGCACTGAGGTATTTCTGGGGAATGGCACTTCACTAAGAAAATACTGTATACATATAACTTATAGCCTTTCTGCAGTGAGAGCGACTAGCAACAGGCTTTTAATATCATTTCGTATATTTATATTAAAACGTTTACTGGCAGGTTAATCATTTTTTTCTCTGAGGTACTTGGTGAAAAATTTTATGGGCATTATTTTCCACTTGGCTGTCGTTTATTTTAAATAAAGTCAGTTTATTGAGCTTCCCCACTGTTGTATTATGAGTGGGAGGGGCCTATTTTGGCGCTTTTCTACGCAGTAGAAATTCAGTCACAAGTCTCCATTATTCTCCCTGCATGATCCAGGACGTCTCTACAGAGCTCACTAGTTTTGAGGGAGGTAATCACTCACAGCAGACCTGTGAGACAGTGTTTTGACTGTGATAAGACGTTTATATTTTATTGTTATACATTTTTTCCGGTATTAAGGGGTTAATCATCCATTTGCTAGTGGGTGCATTCCTTTGCTAAATCAATGCTTTTACTGTAAAAAATTGGTTTCTATAACTAATCCGGTTCATTGTTATTTCAACTGTGACAGTTTTTGTGTGCTTCTTAAAGGCACAGTAACGTTTTTTATATTACTTGAAAATTGTTTGAAAAGTATTTTCCAAGCTTGCTAGTCTAATTGCTAGTTTGTTTAAACATGTCTGACACAGAGGAATCTCTTTGTGCAATATGTTCTAAGACCAATGTGGAGCCCAATAGAAATTTGTGTACTAATTGCATTGATGCTACTTTAAATAAAAGCCAATCTGTACATGTCAAGAAAATTTCACCAGACATCGAGGGGAAAGTTATGCCGACTAACTCTTCTCACGTGTCAGTACCTGCATCTCCCGCTCGGGAGGTGCGTGATATTGTGGCGCCAAGTACATCAGGGCGGCCATTACAAATCACTTTACAAGACATGGCTAATGTTATGACTGAAGTTCTATCTAAATTGCCAGAACTTAGAGGTAAACGCGACCACTCTGGGGTGAGAACAGAGTACGCTGATAATGTTAGAGCCATGTCTGATACTGCGTCACAAGTGGCAGAGCATGAAGACGGTGAGCTTCATTCTGTAGGTGACGGATCTGATCCAAATAGACTGGATTCAGACATTTCAAATTTTAAATTTAAGCTTGAGAACCTCCGTGTACTATTAGGGGAGGTATTAGCGGCTCTGAATGATTGTAACACGGTTGCAATCCCAGAGAAATTATGTAGGCTGGATAGATACTATGCAGTACCGGCGTGTACTGATGTCTTTCCTATACCTAAGAGGCTTACAGAGATTATTACCAAGGAGTGGGATAGGCCCGGTGTACCCTTTCCCCCCCCTCCTATATTTAGAAAAATGTTTCCAATAGACGCCACCACACGGGACTTATGGCAGACGATCCCTAAGGTGGAGGGAGCAGTTTCTACTCTGGCTAAGCGTACCACTATCCCGGTGGAGGATAGCTGTGCCTTTTCAGATCCAATGGATAAAAAGTTAGAGGGTTACCTTAAGAAAATGTTTACTCAACAGGGTTTTATATTACAACCACTCGCATGCATTGCGCCTGTCACGGCTGCGGCGGCATTCTGTTTTGAGTCTCTGGAAGAGACCCTTGAATCAGCTCCATTGGATGAGATTACAAACAAGCTTAAAGCCCTTAAGCTAGCTAATTCATTTATTTCTGATGCCGTAGTACATCTAACTAAACTTACGGCTAAAAATTCCGGATTCGCCATTCAGGCGCGCAGAGCGCTGTGGCTAAAATCCTGGTCAGCCGATGTGACTTCTAAATCTAAATTGCTTAACATACCTTTCAAAGGGCAGACATTATTCGGGCCCGGTTTGAAAGAAATTATCGCTGACATTACTGGAGGTAAGGGCCATGCCCTGCCTCAAGACAGAGCCAAACCAAGGGCTAGACAGTCTAATTTTCGTGCCTTTCGTAACTTCAAGGCAGGAGCAGCATCAACTTCCTCCGCTCCAAAACAGGAAGGATCTGTTGCTCGATTCAGACAGGGCTGGAAACCTAACCAGACCTGGAACAAGGGCAAGCAGGCCAGAAAACCTGCTGCTGCCCCTAAGACAGCATGAAGTGAGGGCCCCCAATCCGGAAACGGATCTAGTAGGGGGCAGACTTTCTCTCTTCGCCCAGGCTTGGGCAAGAGATGTCCAGGATCCCTGGGCGTTAGAGATCATATCTCAGGGATATCTTCTGGACTTCAAAGCTTCTCCTCCAAAAGGGAGATTTCATCTTTCAAGGTTGTCAACAAACCAGATAAAGAAAGAGGCGTTTCTACGCTGTGTACAAGATCTTTTACTAATGGGAGTGATCCACCTGGTTCCGCGGTCGGAGCACGGACAAGGGTTTTACTCAAATCTGTTTGTGGTTCCCAAGAAGGAAGGAACCTTCAGACCAATCTTGGATTTAAAGATCCTAAACAAATTTCTAAGAGTTCCATCGTTCAAAATGGAAACTCTTCGGACAATCCTACCCATGATCCAAAGGGGTCAGTACATGACCACAGTGGATTTGAAGGATGCCTACCTGCACATACCGATTCACAAAGATCATTACCGGTACCTAAGATTTGCCTTCCTAGACAGGCATTACCAGTTTGTAGCTCTTCCCTTCGGGTTAGCTACTGCTCCAAGAATCTTTACAAAGGTTCTGGGTTCTCTTCTGGCGGTACTAAGACTGCGAGGAATATCGGTAGCTCCGTACCTAGACGACATTCTGATACAAGCTTCAAGCTTTCAAACTGCCAAGTCTCATACAGAGTTAGTACTGGCATTTCTAAGGTCGCATGGATGGAAGGTGAACGAAAAGAAGAGTTCTCTCTTTCCACTCACAAGAGTTCCCTTCTTGGGGACTCTTATAGATTCTGTAGAAATGAAGATTTACCTGACAGAAGACAGGTTAACAAAGCTTCAAAATGCATGCCGTGTCCTTCATTCCATTCAACACCCGTCAGTAGCTCAATGCATGGAGGTGATCGGCTTAATGGTAGCGGCAATGGACATAGTACCCTTTGCACGCCTACATCTCAGACCGCTGCAATTGTGCATGCTAAGTCAGTGGAATGGGGATTACTCAGATTTGTCCCCTATGCTGAATCTGGATCAGGAGACCAGAAATTCTCTTCTATGGTGGCTTTCTCGGCCACATCTGTCCAAGGGGATGCCCTTCAGCAGGCCAGATTGGACGATTGTAACGACAGACGCCAGCCTGATAGGTTGGGGCGCTGTCTGGAACTCCCTGAAGACTCAGGGATCATGGTCTCAGGAGGAGAGTCTCCTTCCCATAAATATTCTGGAATTAAGAGCAGTATTCAATGCTCTTCTGGCTTGGCCTCAGTTAGCAGCTCTGAGGTTCATCAGGTTTCAGTCGGACAACATCACGACTGTGGCTTACATCAACCATCAGGGAGGAACAAGGAGTTCCCTAGCGATGATGGAAGTCTCAAAGATAATTCACTGGGCAGAGTCTCACTCTTGCCACCTATCAGCGATCCACATCCCAGGCGTGGAGAACTGGGAAGCGGATTTTCTAAGTCGTCAGACTTTTCATCCGGGGGAGTGGGAACTTCATCCGGAGGTTTTTGCCCAAATACTTCGGCGTTGGGGCAAACCAGATCTGGATCTCATGGCGTCTCGCCAGAACGCCAAACTTCCTTGTTACGGATCCAGGTCCAGAGACCCGGGAGCAGTTCTGATAGATGCTCTGACAGCACCTTGGGCCTTCAACATGGCTTATGTGTTTCCACCCTTCCCGATGCTTCCTCGATTGATTGCCAGGATCAAACAGGAGAGAGCATCGGTGATTCTAATAGCGCCTGCGTGGCCACGCAGGACCTGGTATGCAGACCTAGTGGACATGTCGTCCTGTCCACCATGGTCTCTACCTCTGAGACAGGACCTTCTGGTGCAGGGTCCTTTCAAACATCCAAATCTAATTTCTCTGAAGCTGACTGCTTGGAGATTGAACGCTTGATTCTATCAAAGCGTGGATTCTCGGAATCAGTGATTGATACTTTAATACAGGCTAGGAAGCCTGTCACCAGGAAAATTTACCATAAAATATGGCGCAAATACTTGCATTGGTGCGAATCCAAGAGTTACTCATGGAGTAAGGTTAGGATTCCTAGGATATTGTCTTTTCTACAAGAAGGTTTAGAAAAGGGTTTATCCGCTAGTTCGTTAAAGGGACAGATCTCAGCTTTGTCCATCCTTTTACACAAACGTCTGTCAGAAGTTCCAGACGTTCAGGCTTTTTGTCAGGCTTTGGCCAGGATTAAGCCTGTGTTTAAAACTGTTGCTCCACCATGGAGCTTAAACTTAGTTCTTAACGTTTTACAGGGTGTTCCGTTTGAACCCCTTCATTCCATTGATATCAAGCTGTTATCTTGGAAAGTTCTGTTTTTAATGGCTATTTCCTCGGCTCGAAGAGTCTCTGAGTTATCGGCCTTACATTGTGATTCCCCTTATCTGATTTTCCATTCAGACAAGGTAGTTCTGCGTACTAAACCTGGGTTCTTACCTAAGGTAGTTACCAATAGGAATATCAATCAAGAGATTGTTGTTCCATCATTGTGTCCTAACCCTTCTTCAAAGAAGGAACGACTTTTGCACAATCTGGACGTTGTCCGTGCCCTGAAATTTTATTTACAGGCAACTAAAGATTTTCGACAAACTTCTTCCCTATTTGTCGTGTATTCTGGACAGAGGAGAGGTCAAAAGGCTTCGGCCACCGCTCTCTCTTTTTGGCTTCGTAGCATAATACGTTTAGCCTATGAGACTGCTGGACAGCAGCCCCCTGAAAGAATTACAGCTCATTCTACTAGAGCTGTGGCTTCCACTTGGGCCTTTAAGAATGAGGCCTCTGTTGAACAGATTTGCAAGGCTGCAACTTGGTCTTCACTTCACACTTTTTCCAAATTTTACAAATTTGACACTTTTGCTTCTTCGGAGGCTGTTTTTGGGAGAAAGGTTCTTCAGGCAGTGGTTCCTTCCGTGTAAAGAGCCTGCCTGTCCCTCCCGTCATCCGTGTACTTTTAGCTTTGGTATTGGTATCCCATAAGTAATGGATGACCCGTGGACTGACTACACTTAACAGGAGAAAACATAATTTATGCTTACCTGATAAATTCCTTTCTCCTGTAGTGTAGTCAGTCCTCGGCCCGCCCTGTTTTTTATGGCAGGTCTAAATTTTAAATTTTACTCCAGTCACCACTGCACCCTATAGTTTCTCCTTTCTCGTTTGGTTTTCGGTCGAATGACTGGGTATGACGTAGAGGGGAGGAGCTATATAGCAGCTCTGCTTGGGTGATCCTCTTGCACTTCCTGATAGGGAGGAGTTAATATCCCATAAGTAATGGATGACCCGTGGACTGACTACACTACAGGAGAAAGGAATTTATCAGGTAAGCATAAATTATGTTTTTTGTACTATAGTTTAGTTTGTTTAATTGTATTTTAGTTTAGATAATTGTAGGTAATTTATTTAATTAATTTATTGATAGTGTAGTGTTAGGTGTATTTGTAACTAAGGTTAGGATTTATTTTACAGGTAATTTTGTAATTATTTGAACTAGGTAGCTATTAAATAATTATTAACTATTTAATAACTATTGTACCTAGTTAAAATAAATACAAAGTTGCCTGTAAAATAAATATAAATCCTAAAATAGCTACAATGTAATTATTAGTTATATTGTAGCTATATTAGGGTTTATTTTATAGTTAAGTATTTAGTTTTAAATAGCATTAATTTATTTAATTGTAGTAATTTTATTTAGATTTATTTAAATTATATTTAACTTAGGGGGTGTTAGGGTTAGAGTTAGACTTAGGTTTAGGGGTTAATAACTTTATTATAGTAGCGGCGACATTGGGGGCGGCAGATTAGGGGTTAATAATTGTAGGTAGGTGGCGGCGATGTTAGGGAGGGCAGATTAGGGGATAATAAAATGTATTATAGTGTTTGCGAGGCGGGAGTGCGGCAGTTTACGGGTTAATACATTTATTATAGTGGCAGCGATGTCTAGTCGGCAGATTGGGGTTAATAAGTGTAGGTAGGTGGCGGCGACGTGGGGGGGGGGGACAGATTAGGGGTTAATAAATATAATATATGTGTCGGCTATGTTAGGGGCAGCAAATTAGGGGTTCATAGCTATAATGTAAGTGGCGGCGGTTTCCGGTCGGCAGATTAGGGGTTAATAATATAATGTAGGTGTCAGCGATAGCGGGGGAGGCAGATTAGGGGTTAATAAGTGTAAGGTTAGGGGTGTTTAGACTCGGGGTTAATGTTAGGGTGTTAGGTGTAGACTTAGAAAGTGTTTCCCCATAGGAAACAATGGGGCTGCGTTAGGAGCTGAATGCTGCTTTTTTGAAGGTGTTAGGTTTTTTTTCAGCCAGCTCAGCCCCATTGTATCCTATGGGGGAATCCTGCACGAGCACGTTTTTCCAGCTTAACGCTACCATAAGCAACGCTGGTATTGAGGGTTGAAGTGGAGCTAAATTTGTCTCAACGCTCACTTTTCTGAGGCTAATACAGCCATTCAGAAAACTCGTAATACCAGCGTTGTCTTAAGGGTGCGCTGGGAAAAAAAGGCTCATTAGCACCGCAGGTCTTTACCGACAAAATTCCAAATCTAGCCGATTGTATTTATTAAAATGAGTTTTATACTTTTGTTACCAACTAGGGAGCAATTGATTCTTTGATTTCATATGTGTCCAGTAGTTTGTCATTTTCTCTTTCTGCTTTTACTGATTTAACCTCTTAGGGTTTATTCTTTCAGTGACTTGTTCTTCACTTTCTTCCTAAATGGAAAGAGTCCACAGCTGCATTCATTACTTTTGGGAAATAAGAACCTGGCCACCAGGAGGAGGCAAAGACACCCCAGCCAAAGGCTTAAATACTCCTCCCACTTCCCTCATCCCCCAGTCATTCCTTGCCTTTCATCCCAGGAGGTTGGCAGAGAAGTGTCAGAAGTTTATTTTGTCTCTTATGGAGGGTAGTACTCTTCGACATGGGATGGGAGCTTTAAGTAATCCTATCAGTCTCTCAGTGAGGGCCCGGATGAAAGTTAGAGTCCGGAGATGCAGGGAGAGTCTTTCTGCGAAACCATCCCGACTCATATTAACAGCTCCACAAGCAATCAGCGTTGTCGAACTTCGCTTTGCTGCCTGCTTTCTTCTCTCAAGTCCATGACGGAGGTGCTGCTACTATTCGTCACACTTGAAGGGCCGTGTTCCTGTTACACGGCGTAGATTTCGGTAAGAACGTTTCAATTTACTTCATCAGAATGTACTGTAGCCTTTTGTTTTCCGTAAGGAACTATCTTGCGGGACTTATTAAGTATAATATAGGGCCTCAGTGAGGCTCATTTGGTATCTTGGAATCGAGGGTCAATATCTCCCGAGCGGGATTATTGAACAGGGTTTTTTTTTTTTTTTTACATGTTTATGTTATTCAATCTGCTTATGTGTAGTATTAACTGGGCTCTTGGCTTAGAACATAAAGTCCTTTGGTAGTGACGCAACCTTATGGTTGGGCGCTTTTTTTGTGGACTGTACGGTTCACCTTGTTACTGGACGTGTTTATGTTCTGGTCTTCCATTTCCGCATTCCTGACCGTGTGGCGACTGAAAAATTAGAGTCTGCTTGTGTCTGGTTCTAGGAGGTGGTGAGTACCCCAGCCATTGTGGGTGTCAGGTGCCGTTAAAGTTTTTTCTTTAGTCCATATTATTAATTCTCTATCTAGTTATGGAGGATTCTGATGCTGAGACTGTTCAAAATTCAGATTCTTCGTCTTGGGAAGAATACAATTTGGCCCTGTTGACACAGGTCAATCAGTTATGTTCGATATGCCGTATTAGAGCGCCCTGTTCCTCGGGCTCGGGGAATCAAGGGTCTGCTGGGCCATCCGCCTCTGGGGGTTCTGTCCTCAGAGAGGCGAGTTCCCTACCGCTCCCTACTACTACACATGCAGGTAACCCAGATTATGTTTATCCCTCCTTACAGGGTGGCTTGTTTCCCCCGGAGGTTTGCAGCTTGTTTTCGCTTTTACATATTTTTGGCGATTATGCGTCTGCAAAGTCCAAATTTCCGTTTGTGCTCGTGCCTAATTGTCCCGGGTTTACCGGCCTTGGGTGGGCCTATACAGTTCCCTGCAGGTGTAGCTCTCCCTGAGTGTTGTGCTTTCGTTACAGAATAGTGCGTCTTCGCGTTTTACTCAGACATGTTTTTGATTTAATAGAGGATCCTATCCTTAACGGATACGTGAATCCGCAGTATTCTACTTCGAATAGCTCACCTCATTAGACATGAGGGGATGACGTAATCTCCAAATTGTCTGCTTATTGAGTTCTTTCCCATTTTTTTGTTGTTGGAGGATCAGTGTTGTATGTGGCTGGTCCTGCGGGTATGCCTGTTTTCTTTCTGAGCGTTAACCTACGGGTTGCCTTATATTTTCTTTTATCCGGTTTGGATGTTTATTTTCGATTATGTGTTTCCTTCGGGAACTTCTGGGATCGATTCTCTCTGGTTGCTTCTTTGGAAGTTTGTTAAGGGACATGTTAGTCCTATGTTTGTCTGCTTCACCTTCCCCTCTGAGAGAGGATTTAGGCAGCTTGACAGTTATGACCTCAGCTGCGGCTGGCCCTGCTGGGATTCAGATCTTCTGTCCTCTGGCTTATTCAGACATGTGGCGCCTGTTCTGCCTGGCTGGTCCGGTGGGACGCGGAATGCTTACAATTATTATTTGTGTGTTTCTTGTTTTTCTTTACAAGTTCAGTTAAGCTCTCTAAAAGGATCTGTATGGTAGGGATGATTGTGTCAGTCATTATTCAGCCTTCAATCTGGTTGACCGGGTCAGTAGAGTTCCGCTGCGTCACTCTTTTTGCTCCGATTTCATCGGGGCCTAGAGTTTCTTTCCTCTCTTGGGAGGATTGGGGGCTTAGCGCCTCCTTACCGCCATTTTGGGCTGTTCAGCCTTCCAAGGCTCTGGAATTGTCCTTGGACTTGTTACTGCTGTGGTTCTCTTCTTGAGACCTTTCGGACTTCTTCCGTTCCTTGGGTTCCTTAGGGGAACCTGGTTCCCTTCGGGAGTTGGTTCCTTTGTAGGGACATGGGCAGTGTGGTCTCCTTGAGCTCTGTTTAGGGTTTCTTCACCAGAGCTGGGGGATACTCTGCATCCTTCTTTCATCTTCTCCGTTTTAGGGGGGTTGATGTGGAGACTAGCCTTTGTTCGAGTAACTTTGTCCTCAAGGTATCCCCTTGTTCTTGGTCTTTGCTTCCTTAGTTCCTTGGAGCATTGGACTTTGGCAAGGGGTGGTCTCGTCATTTGGTCGGGACTTGCAAGTTTTTCTCGTTGTCTATTTTACTTGGGCATTGTATGGTTATCTTCTGGTGGTCTATTTTTTATATCAGACGGGGGATTTCAGTTTGTGGGTTATTGTTTGTTTGGGGGCTCGGACCTCTCCTCGCTCTGGCTCTTCTGGTGACTGAGGTTCTCACTCAGCATTTCCTTTGTGGATCCCGTTGCAGATTGTACCGGACTGTTAGGATCTAGTTCCAGGAAACTTGGGCTGTGTACAGCCAGCTGTAGTAGCTTGATGGTTAGCTTAGCTGCCTAGCAAGTGGCAGAAGGTTTGCAGTTTGAAACAGGCTGCAGCTATTTGTACCTTGAATGTGTGCTAGCAAGCTGTTTACTAGTTGAACTGGTTTAGTTGGCCAGATTTTTCTGGGTGCCGATGCCCCTTGGGCTTGCCTTTCACCTATGGTCAGTTTCCCTTGGTCGGCTTGCTGAAATAGTGTGATGGCTTTGCTGCGGAATCACTGCAGCTATGACACCTTGCCTGTGTGCTAGCAAGTTCAATTCTCCAGGGGATTCCTTCCAGATCAGGGCGTTAGAGATTTGTTCTCTCAGTTCAGCTTACAGCTTACATCTGGGGGGGGGGGTTTATACCCTTCTTTCAGAAGTGTGGTCCCTATCTTGGGGCTTATCCTGTCTTCAGGAGGTTGGGACAGACGGATTATCCTATTTCGGAGAGAGGTATGCTCTCTGGGTTGTTCTGTCCATCTGGAGAGTTGCTGGCTCTGCCTTGAGTCTGTTTGGCCTTTAGCTAGATCTCTAGGTCTATGGCTTTGTCCACGGTCTCCATGTGGTGTTTTGGGTTGGCATCTGAGCACTATTGTAATGGCTGTGCCATTTTTTTCCGCTCGTTTTTTGAGCTGGGTGCCGATGCTTGAACTGGCCCGGCTGGAGGTAGATCCTGAGATCTGTTGTTCTTCTCGGATCTTGGGGGCGCATTGGTCCTCATTGAGGTTCTGGGATCTCCTTTATTTTTGAGACCTATGTGTAGGTCTGGCGTTTTCAGTTGCCTAGAGTGTGCCTTCTGTAGTGGAGGTTTAGCACTCTACATTTGGTTAGCCGTTTCTAGCAAGTATTCTCCTTGGTAATCCTGAGGATGGCTGTGTGTTCTTGACTCAGGTGTTTACCTTTGACTGGGTCTGCTACAGGTACTTTTGCCTGAATACTTCAGTGTTCTAAATTCGGTTGATGTTCGGTCTCCGTTTTCAGTTGTTCCTAGGCGCTGGTTGACTTGCTGCCTGGGAAGTGAAGGGTTGCTCTTTGAAACCAGCTGTTTGCGCCTTGATCGTGTGCTAGCTAGCTGTTCCAATCCTTGCAGGATGTTGGGAAAACCTTCCCTCTGTTCTGCTACCTGGTTGTGGTTTCTATTTGGATTGGGCTTTGCCTCCCCTTATTGTCAGGACCCATTTAGGTCTTGCGAGCTTGGTTTGATTTGTTTTTCCTTTTAAGGCATTTGTGGTAACCTTTCATTTTCCATTTGGTTCTTCCTTGCCTTATTCCTTTGGGAGTTTCAGCTGGGGGACCGATTGTTGTGCGACTGTGTCTCCCGGAGGACTTTTGGCTCAATTGAGTCTGAGGTTGCGGTCTCTAGCTGGGCTTCCGAACTATCTGCTGGTCAGTGTCCTTGGGGCCTTTTCCCTTCCTGTTTTCTTGGCTTCGGACGAAGCAGGTTTTTTTTGTTGGGTATTGTACCCTCCCGTTTTGGCATTCAGTGTCCTCTATAGCTTGGGTATTGTTTTCCCAAAAGTAATGAATGCAGCTGTGGACTATTTCCATTTAGGAAGAAAAACATAAATAATTCTTACCTGATAATTTTCTTTTCTTCCGATGGAAAGAGTCCACAGCTCTCCACCCGTCTTTTTTTTTTTTTTTTTTTATGTGGGGCGTCTTTGTTTTTTTGTTTGTTTTTTTTTTAATTTGTTTTTATTGAGGTTGTACACATAAATAACGTGTCAAAAGTTCAGTAGTCAAAACAATAGGTACATCATAAATTGAATAAAGCTGATTAAGCGAAACGTACGTCGGAACTATAACTCTAAATCTCACCACCACGTCTTTCATCTGCCTATACACCTGGGGGAGGAGCTATTCCTGCTGGTATTAGATTGCGAACGGTTAGCGGTTACGTTTCTGCCTTCTATCCGCATCCATCCAGTGTTTGGGACTGCTCTTTTGAGTGATAACCTATGTATTGTCGCTCACTAGTCCTCTGTTTATGGTGTTAGCTGTGCATTTGTGACGCTTTTATATGTTTTTAATAAATATTACCTTTTATAACATTTGCGTGAGAGATACTGTTTACCTACCAGTATAAAGTAGGTGTGCACATTACCCTGAACTTGGATTCGCTCCATCAAATGTGAGTAATCACTCGTTAACAAGTGTATCAATTTCTCTAAGTGGGCTACAGAATTACACTATGTTGTGTATTTTGTTTCTTTTCTTTTGAGAACGAGCTGAAGATTACAACTGCAGAAAACTCTGAGGAGTGGACATATCCTTCAAAATTAATCTATGAACTATTAGTTTATTTATTTTTTTGTTATCACATTTATTTCACGTCATTTTACTTTGTGATTTATTGGTATATTTATTATATATATATATATATTGAATTAGCCATTACAATCAGGGCTGCAGAAATTACAGAATACAAGGCTGCCAAAATAAGGAAAGTCAGTACAAATCTATTCAACAAGCTACTACCTAACTAGAAAAGTGGAACCTCATTTTATTTTTATATATAAGATAAATACACCTAATGATTCAACAGGCCACTTATGGACCCAATTAGACAAAATGCCTTAGAGGAGGTGCACTAATGTAAAACATGGTTACTCTTGGACCTTAAGATAAGAGTAAGATTGATGTCCCCAGGTTGGAAAAGAACGGCCACTCTTGGTCCGCTAATAAAGTATAATTGGAAAGGGGAATACAAAAGTAAAAGGTTGAAAGGGCCACTTTTGGACCCAATGTCTAACATTGATATACACAATGAGGGGGAAACCATCAATATAGGTGCTATAAGTTAACCAGATAGGGTAGGGGTTGGAGTGTTATGTCGCTATAGCATGCTACAGGGAGGTGTGTAGCCATAGACAGGTATCTGCTTCTCTCTAGCATTCAAATATTAGTACGGGTATAGGTATATTTTGGAGCTAATTATGAAAGGGTAAGAAGGTGAAAGTCATCCAAATGTCATCCATTTACACTAGTGGGTAATTGCCCACTGCTATCAGGTGTAGTGGTCGTTAGGGGAGGACTGTGATGTGCTGTCTCGGCCGCCAACAGCACACCCACAGGGAAAAATATAGTAGCACAACCTCAACAAAGTGGAATTCCCGTAAGCAATGCACGACAATCAGAGACTATATATATATATATATATATATATATATATATATATATATATATACAGGGAGTGCAGAATTATTAGGCAAGTTGTATTTTTGAGGATTAATTTTATTATTGAACAACAACCATGTTCTTAATGAACGCAAAAAACTCATTAATATCAAAGCTGAATAGTTTTGGAAGTAGTTTTTAGTTTGTTTTTAGTTATAGCTAGTTTAGGGGGATATCTGTGTGTGCAGGTGACTATTACTGTGCATAATTATTAGGCAACTTAACAAAAAACAAATATATACCCATTTCAATTATTTATTTTTACCAGTGAAACTAATATAACATCTCAACATTCACAAATATACATTTCTGACATTTTCTTTGCAAGGACACTCAAAAGCCTGCCATCCATGGATTCTGTCAGTGTTTTGATCTGTTCACCATCAACATTGCGTGCAGCAGCAACCACAGCCTCCCAGACACTGTTCAGAGAGGTGTACTGTTTTCCCTCCTTGTAAATCTCACATTTGATGATGGACCACAGGTTCTCAATGGGGTTCATATCAGGTGAACAAGGAGGCCATGTCATTAGATTTTCTTCTTTTATACCCTTTCTTGCCAGCCACGCTGTGGAGTACTTGGATGCGTGTGATGGAGCATTGTCCTGCATGAAAATCATGTTTTTCTTGAAGGATGCAGACTTCTTCCTGTACCACTGCTTGAAGAAGGTGTCTTCCAGAAACTGGCAGTAGGACTGGGAGTTGAGCTTGACTCCATCCTCAACCCAAAATGGCCCCACAAGCTCATCTTTGATGATACCAGCCCAAACCAGTACTCCACCTCCACCTTGCTGGTGTCTGAGTCGGACTGGAGCACTCTGCCCTTTACCAATCCAGCCACGGGCCCATCCATCTGGCCCATCAAGACTCACTCTCCTTTCATCAGTCCATAAAACCTTAGAAAAATCAGTCTTGAGATATTTCTTGGCCCAGTCTTGCAGTTTCAGCTTGTGTGTCTTGTTCAGTGGTGGTCGTCTTTCAGCCTTTCTTACCTTGGCCATGTCTCTGAGTATTGCACACCTTGTGCTTTTGGGCACTCCAGTGATGTTGCAGCTCTGAAATATGGCCAAACTGGTGGCAAGTGGCATCTTGGCAGCTGCACGCTTGACTTTTCTCAGTTCATGGGCAGTTATTTTGCACCTTGGTTTTTCCACACGCTTCTTGCGACCCTGTTGACTATTTTTAATGAAACGCTTGATTGTTCGATGATCACGCTTCAGAAGCTTTGCAATTTTAAGAGTGCTGCATCCCTCTGCAAGATATCTCACTATTTTTGACTTTTCTGAGCCTGTCAAGTCCTTCTTTTGCCAAAGGAAAGGAAGTTGCCTAATAATTATGCACACCTGATATAGGGTGTTGATGTCATTAGACCACACCCCTTCTCATTACAGAGATGCACATCACCTAATATGCTTAATTGGTAGTAGGCTTTCAAGCCTATACAGCTTGGAGTAAGACAACATGCATAAAGAGGATGATGTGGTCAAAATACTAATTTGCCTAATAATTCTGTACTCCCTGTATATATATATATATATATATATATATATATATATATATATATATATATATATATATATATATATATATATATATATATATATATATATTTTTATATTATATATATATATATATAGTGGGATGTTACGCAAATGGGCATGGATTCCTTAAAATCGTGTTTTAGTAATAGGCTAATGCCATATGTGTGTCAGATGCTATGTAGCAGAATATCTTCGTAAGTTAGAGGAGGGAGAGAGAGGTTGATGTGATAGAGTTCAGCTCTCCAGCACTGTTACATGTTGTTTATAGAGATCTGCATTAGAAAACCCTATACTGTACTTACAACTGGGCTAGGTTAAGCAACCAAAGCAAGATTAATATAGTGCCTGTTATTAGTAAGAATCCTGGAATTAGTCTATACCTTGTGTTACCCATAAAAATGGGACGTATCCATTATAGGGATATAGGAGCAACTAATGAGATACTTATGTTCAGTCCCATAGAACTATCAGCTTTACTGATCGCAGTACATTTTTATTTAGGGAACTATAGTGACTGTTATTTATACCTATATTATGAATATTCATTATGGTAGAGAATATCTGAAATTCCAGGCAAATTCAACTTAAAAGAAACAAGAAACATGAACGTTAATCATTATAGGGAGCAACTTAGTTAAAGCATAACATGGAATATTGAACTTGTAGATAGCAACTTAGCTAGAGCATTTGATTGTGTTACAAGGCCAATTATACAATGGGTCAGTACCCTACATATCAATTGCTATTCAATACAATTTGTCTTAGATTAAACATGGAGCATAATCGCTAGCTTTAGAGAGAACATCTTGGTCAAAGCATATAAGAGTTTCTCAAGTCCCTTTGCAGAACTAAGATTGGATGTCCTTTGGTATGTATATGCATACTGGCTAGTAAATAAGGCAGACTAGAGCTATTAGTAAAGTTTCTGATTGGGAAAATCCTCATGAACCCAATAGCTTGTTAAAAAAATATAGGTCTTATACATAAAAAAGATACCATTGAGTAGTAATAGCTATATACTACAGATCTCCCAATCTCAGCGTGTGTCCCAAGTGAAGACCTTGGTGCATAACTTTCATTTATCCCACTCCGTGTCTCACGTCCAGGGAAGCTTTTGCCTGGCCATTTAGCACCAAGTTGAGAGAAAGCCACTTCCAAGAAATTCCTGAATAAGAGGAGCATTCACTCCTTGTCTTTAGTACTTGTAAACCTCCTGCTTCAGCAAGGTTCCGATTTCCTTGGCTGTTTAAGAGCTTTCTGCTTATTTCCCCCTCCAGCTCCGGTCGCAGTTATGGGCAGATGGTTAGAATGTAGCAGGCTGGGGTTTTCAACTAAAGTAGATCTGAAGTGGGCCTGTCTCTGCGTCTCAGCATCATCCTCCATTATTGCTCGGGCGTTATTTGGGAAATCGATCTCTTCTGTTAGCGCATAGAATGCCTCCGTCTGCACTTCATATGCAGCTCCGATCAGCAGCTCTGATTCAAGTGACTGCCCATCACAGGGCCAAGTCTCCGTAGACGCCTGGCCCTCCCACTGGATATCTACCTGTCTGTTGGAGTTGGATGCCTCCTCGCTAGCCAAGTCTAACCAGAAAGGCATAGTGTCCCCGCCACTTTCACTTAGTGGGACTACTGCAGTTGCGGGACTCAGGAAAAGTCTGCATAATTCAGCCTCCAAGCTCCGGTAATGATCCGTTAAGAGCTGCGTCCTCTCACGAACCCATTTGTTTAGGGCCTCCATCCTTTTTTTTTCTCCCCTTTTTAAAACAAAGCTTGTGCGGCTCCCTTTCAAACACACCTTCACTTAGATGAATTATCCTGAAAGATGGTTCCCTTCATAGCATAGTAGGCAGTCAAATGAAGACTGTTATACCTCAGTTTATGGGGGGGGGGGGGGATGTCAAAATCCTACTATAAGGCCATTGCCTAAGAACTCAACGGGCCAGATAGGTCATGAGCTCTGCAAAATTAGTATAGTTCAATGCTGCTCACCTCTGTCTGGTAAAGGATGAGGTGGATATTATTAAATGTTGCAGATTCACTGCCTAAATTGGCGGATTGAGCAGATCACTTTAGGAGCAACAGATATTGCGACCGTTCATGGCCGCTGCCTAGCCACGACCCCCTGGCGTTTTTATTCTTCTGGCACCTTTTCACCCTGATATTTCTGCTACTGTTCCTTGTTCCTCGGCAGAATGACTGGGGGATGAGGGAAGTGGGAGGAGTATTTAAGCCTTTGGCTGGGCCTCTCTCATCCTCCAAATTATTTATTAAGGAAGATCTTCCAATTAAAGGGATAGGAAACCCCAAAATTTTCTTTCATGATTTAGATAGAACATACAATTTATAACAACTTTACAGTTTGCTTCCATTATCAAATTTGCTTTATTATCTTGTTATCCTTTGCTCAAGGAACAGCATTGCACTACTATCGGCAAGATGAACACATCTAGTTAGCCAATCACAAGACACAAATGTGTGCAGGCACCAATTAGCAGAAGCTCCCACTATTGTAGGATATGTGCGTCGTCTTTTTTAACAAGGGATACCAAAAGAACAAAGCACATTTGAAAATAGAAGTGAATTTAAAAGTCTCTTAAAATTATGTGCTCTATCTGAATCTTGCAAGTTTAATTTTGACTTTCCTATCCCTTTTAAATTTATTAGACCCCTTGACTCTGCTAATGCTTTGAACCCTGGTGGTAATAAGGGTGACCCCTCTATACCTTAAACAATGTTCCATTTCTTGTCTACGTCATATGATCAAATTGGTATTGGTAAAATGCAAGATAAAAACCATTTAAATGTCTCCATATTTGGTTTTAACGAATGCATTGAACTACCGGTAAGATTCTGCAATCCCAAACGGCCCATTCTTTCACAAAGAATTCCTTATATTGTGCAGTGTCTTAAAGCTTGAAATCAGCTGGGCTTTCTGTGTCACTACACAATTTTATGCATTTCTTCTAGTCCAGAAAACGCTGGCAAACTCTTTCATGTCACTGGATTGATCAACATTCCTATGGTTTCTATATTTCAAGATGAAGGTCATTGACCTTGTTCATGATTGGATGGACCTGGAAATGTACAATCATATTTGATCTTTTACCCCTCTTTTGACATGGAGCTGGACAGGTTCAGTGGTACATGGAGAATGTATGCATATAGCCTGCAATCTTAAAGGGACAGTAAATAAAAAAATAACCTCATATGGACTGGATAGAGCATGACATTTAAAAAAAAATAAAATAAAATCCACTTCTATTATCATTTCTGCTTAGTTCTTTTGGTATCTTTTGTTAACCTGTTGGCAACGGCTCTCGTCATTTAGCCCTTAAAGGGACATGAAACCCCAATTTTTTCCTTCGTGATTTTGATAGAGCATGCAATTTTTAACAACTTTCTAGTTTACTAGTTCTATTATTCAATTTGCTTCATTCTCATGATATCCTTTGCTGAAAAGCATATCTAGGCTCGGTGGCTTTTGCTTGGTAACTGCACATAGATGCCTTGTAATTGGCTCACCTATGTGCATTGCTATTTCTTCAACAAAGGATAACTAAAGAATTAAGCAAATTAAATTAAAAGCAAATTGGAATGTTGTGTAATATTGTATTCTCTACCTGAATCATGATAGAATTGTTTTGGGTTTAATGTCCCTTTAAGGAACAGCACTGTACCCTGGGCTGTTAGCTCGGCTCTGTTGCTCCTGTCGGCATGACAACACCATTTCTACATGCGTCAGGAGTGAGTCAGTGCAGAACTATATTAATGGAGGATATCCCAGGTTAGCGATCGCAGGGACAGGGTGTTCCTGTGATCCCGTGCCTGTCAGTGGGGTGATCAGTGTGTAGCTCATGCTGCAAGCAGCAGTACAACCCCCTTCTGTTCTATTGAACATGTAAAGTGATAAAAGTGTAAAATTTATTTTAATGAAGGGGGTGTGTATATAAACATATATTTTTTTTAAATACATTTAATAAAGTTTATTTTCATAGAATTTTATTTTAAGAGATTTTTTTTTTAATTTGGTTTTTCACCCCTAAATTTTATTTTCTGCCGTTGGTGATAAAAGGGTTAAACTAACATTCCTGCTTTTCAAATAAAAAGGCAAAAAGAACAAAAAAATTTTGATAATAGGAGTAAATCGGAAATATGCTTCAAATTGCCGCTCTATCTCAATCTTGAAAGAAAAAAATGTGGCTTTGGTGTCCTTTTAAAGGGACACTGAACCCAAATGTTTTCTTTCGTGATTCAGATAGAGCAGCAATTTTAAACAACTTTCTAATTTACTCCTATTATCAAATTTTCTTCATTCTCGTGGTATCTTTATTTGAAAAACAAGAATGTAAGTTTAGATGCCGGCCCATTTTTGGTGAACAACCCGAGCTGTTCTTGCTGATTGGTGGATACATTCACCCTTCAATAAACAAGTGCTGTCCAGGGTCTAAACCAAAAATTGTCTGGCTCCTTAGATGCCTTATTTTCCAAATAAAGATACCAAGAGAATGAAGAAAAATTGATAATAGAAGTAAGTTAGAAAGTTGCTTAAAATTGCTGCTCTGTCTGAATCATGAAAGAAAAAAAATGTGGGTTTACTATCCCTTAAAGTTAAACAGTGTACACTTTTCACAAGTTTGGCTTCTCTGTCTCTTTAAAGGGACAGTCAACACCAGAATTTTTGTTGTTTAAAATGATAGATAATCCCTTTATTACCCATTCCCCAGTTTTGCAAAACCAACACAGTTATATTAATACACTTTTTATTTCTGTGACTAACTTGTATCTAAGCACCTTCTGACCGCCCCTAATCACATGACTTTTAGTTATTATCTATTGACGTGCATTTTAGCCAATTAGTGCAGTTTCTGCCACTAGCCACGGGCATGATCACAATGCTATCTATATGGCCTACATGAGCTAGCTCTCCCCTGCTGTGAAAAGTAAATAAAATAGAGGCGGCCTTCAGGGGCTTTGAAATTATCATATGTGCCTTCCTAGGTTTAGCTTTCAACTAAGAATACCAAGAGAACAAAGCAAAAATGTTGATAAAAGTAAATTGGAAAGTTGTTTAAAATTACATGCCCTATTTGAAATTTATTTTTTATTTTTTTTACTTGACTGTCCCTTTAACCATAATTTGCTGTTTCATTTGTTGAAGAACTTGCTCTGAATGAACTGGTAACAATGTTGTATTGTAGTGTTGTAAATCTGACACACATTGTAAATGAGCCAGCAGACAGTAGATTACTCAGTGTGCACACAGAGGTGATAGTTTTAGGTTATTGATTTTACATTCAGGTTGTTGGCAACGTTGTTAAATTAGTTTGCTTAAATGTAGTTACAATACAATAATATGATGGTGCAGTTTTTTTCCTTTTGATAATTTGGTACCGCTCTGTGTTTTCTTTTTCCCTTTCCTTTAATGAGGAACCAATTTAAAGGGGCACTCTTCTCCCCCAAAAAACATTGCAGTACATATAACAATTGCTTCAGCTAGACTCCTCTTTTTAAAGGGACGTTAAAGTAATAATTAGACTTTCATGATACAGAGTATGCAATTTTAAACTTTAAAATGTATTTATATTTAATTTGCTTGCTATCCTTTGTTTAAAATCATTCCTAAGTAGGCTGAAGAGCAGCAATGCACTACTGGGAGCTACTAGCGATTGGTGGCTGCACATATATGCCCCTTGTCATTGGCTCACCTGTTGGGCTCAGCTAGCTCCCAGTAGTGCCTTGCTGCTCCTTCAACAAAGAGAGTGAAGCAAATGTGTTAATAGAAGTAAACTAGAAAGTTTATTAAAATTATATGCTCTGTCTGAATCATGAAAGTTTAAAATGAAGGTCAATTTCGATGAATTACTGCCCGGTTTTTAATAATCCTATTAAAAACAAGGGCACTTTCATTCATCAAAATTGACATTTCACTCGTTTTTCTTTCAAAACTTACCTTTTAATCCTGAATGCCGCTCCAGTGATTCCCCCGGCCGTCGGAAGCCCTCTTCTTACGTCAGAAATGAGGAATCCGGCTTCCTCCAATCACGGTTTACCCCCCGGGGGAATCATGGCCTGAGGCAATGCCGTGATTGGAGGAAGCTGGATTCTTAATTTTGGACCTGCGAAGAGGGCTTGCAACGGGCGGAGTTAGCACTGCAGCGGCTGTCAGGGTTAAAAGGTACGTTTTTGAAGAAAACGAGGGAAATGTTAATTTTGATGAAGTAAAGTGCCCTTGTTTTCAATAGGATTATTACTAATTCATCACAAATGACCTTGACTTTAATTTTGATTCTACTGTACCTTTAAAGGGACAGTCTAGTCAAATTAAACTTTCATGATTCAGATAGAGCAGCAATTTTTAGCAACTTTCTAATTTACTCCTATTATCAATTTTTCTTTGTTCTCTTGATATCTTTATTTGAATGTAAGCTTAGGAGCCGGACCATTTCTGGTTCAGAACCTGGGTAGCGTTTGCTGATTGGTGGCTACATTTAGCCACTAATCAGTAGGCATTACCCAGGTGCTGAACCAAAAATGAAATGGCTCCTATGCTTACATTCCTGCTTTTTCAAATAAAGATTGCAAGAGAACATCAGCTGCTTTACTCTGCCAGCCCTTTTACCGGTTCCCCATTCACTTTAGACCCAAATTCAAAATATTGAGCCAGACCTATAATTCTCTCAACTTCAGACCCCAACTTTATCTCCTATGTATTTAGAGATTCTTAACACTTTTAAAAACGGACAAAATGAAACTGTTTGGTCTCATTGCCGCATCTACAATCTCTGTGCCATAAAGAGTTTAAAGGGACATGAAACCCTTTTATTTAATGATTCAGACAGAGTGTACAAATGTTTAAATGTTACTTCTATTATAAGTTTACTTTTATTGTCCTTTTTTAGCAATGCATACGGAGGTAGGCTGAGGAGCATTCACGTGTCTGAAGCACTCTATGGCAGCAGTTTTGCAATAATACTTTTAACAGTGTTATACATCTGCAAGAGCACTAGATGGCAGCAGTGTGTTCCTGACTCATGCACACTACCTACCTAGATATGCTCTTCAACAAAGTATACCATGAGAGCAAAGCATGTTTGTTAAAATAATTTAATTGGAAACGTTTTCTAGCAAAAAGGTCAAACTCAGAACAAGGGATCCTTTTGCCTTAAAGGGATATGAAACCCACAGTTTTTTTCATGATTCAGATAGAGCAGCAATTTTAAGCAACTTTCTAATTTATTCCTATTATCAATTGTTCTTCGTTCTTTGTATTTTTATTTGAAAAGCAGGAATGTAAGCTTAGGAGCCAGACGATTTTTGGTTCAGCACCTGGGTAGCGCTTGCTGATTGGTGGCTAAATGTACTTGAACAAAAGGGCCTGGTGCAAACCCTGGAACAGCCCCAGACCATTATAGTAGCGCACTAGATTCTGGTAGGTAGCGTTCGCCACACCCAGGTTCTTGTGTCAGATAGTGCTGGGTTTCTACCCTCCAGAGAACACATCGCGGTTGCTCCAGTGGCGGCGTGCTTTACACCTCTGGCGGATGCTTTGCATTGCACATGATGATGTGAAGCTTGTGCACAGATGCTTGTGCCATGGGAACGCTCCCTATGCACAGTTTTTGTGCTGATGTTAAATCCCTTGGAACTATGTAGTGACTGATGCACTCAGTGAGTTGTTGTGGTCTAGCACTGTGGGCTTCTGCTGTTCCTAGACGATTCCCTTTTTAAATACTAGCACTTAGTTAATTGGGGCAGATCTAGTACGGCACAAGTTTCACAAAGTGACTTGTTGCAAAGGTGGCATCCTATGGCAGTCACAGCGCTCTTCAGTACTATAATTGTACTGCTAATGGTTGTCTATGGAGATTTTGTGGCGCTGTGTTTGTTATGCACCTGTAAGCAATGGGTGTGGCTGAAACAACTGAACTCAATAATTAGTCAGTGACCACATACTATATATATATATATATATATATATATATATATATATATATATATATATATATATATATATATATATATATATATATAGGCAAAAAATTGGTGTATGTGCACTCTCACCAACGTTCAACAACTACCAGGGTGCTATACGGTGAATGATAAAAAAGCAAAAAGAAGCACTCACTGGATTTTCATCAAAAAGTGACCAGAAATTTAATGTAGTTTGTGACGTTTCGGGACAACAACAGTCCCTTCCTCTGACAAATAAACACTGAACAAAAGCAGCCTTAAATAGGCTCCCAAATACACTCCCCTCAGGATCAGCCAATCCAGGCTGAATAATTAAACACACCCATATAGTGACCAATAAGAAAACATGATACAAATTGTGCATGTGACTGTTATAACATTATTGAAAAAAATGCTTTAAAAACAAATTCCCTTTGGACCCCAATGCTAGTAGTCATGCCCTCTAACTACAATAAACATCATATGTGGTTATCAATCGTCTAAATGAATGCAAAAAATCATAGTCGTCTATTGTTAAATAACCAATCAAACATTGGATTGCAAAACTCGACTTGCAATAGGCTCCAATTCGTCATTCCTCCTGCTGCTGATCCGCCCCTTGTTGCCAGGGTCGCGATCAGCTGTACGTCTATAGCCATCAAACAAAATACTATGCTACCGATCAGCCCCTTATTGCTAGGGACGCGATCCACGGTACAACTCTAACACTCGAAAAAAACACGCAACACCACACACAATAGCTCATATACTGCTGAGTTACTTGTTACATGCGCCTTTCTAGATACTCTGTAGCCGATCGCCCTGTAGAGAGCTATCAAACATGTCAACAAAGAATTGTCCAATGGCAAAGTGCCATGTCGAAAAATGGGCGTACATATAGAAGCGTGCATGCCTCAGTAGTAAATATGCTAATATATAATACACCGCAATCCAAAAACCAATGGCAAAGTGCCATGACGAAAAATAGGCGTACATATAGAGGCGTGCATGTCTCAATAGTAAATATTGAGGGGTTCCTAAAGAATCATAAAAACAAAAAGCAAAAAAACAAAATCAAATAATAATGAAAATGTATGTGTGAGATCAAAAACAGGCCAAAAATTATAAAAATAGAACAAAAATTGAATAAAAAAAAAATAAAAAATTAATAAAAAATAAATAAATGAATCGCTGATAATGGACTCATGGACTCTCATATATGTAACAGCGGGATATCGTGGACTCTCACAGAGGCATAGAATCTCATAGGGATTCCTAAAGAATCAAAAAAACAAAAAGTCAAAATAAAAGTTCACAGGAAACATTGCCATCCAGTGTGGGTATTGAGTCCTCTGGGGTATATAGTCCCCAATTCATAGATCCATCTTGATTCCTTGCGTAATAGAAGATTACCCCTATTGCCTCCTCTCTTAGGGACTGGCACATGGTCAATGAGTCTAAATCTCAAATCATTGACTGAATGTCCCGCCTCCAAAAAGTGTCTCGCCACCGGTTGATCCGCCTTTCCATTCCGTATTGCCAGTCTGATACTAGATCTATGATTGGCCATCCTGGTTTTGGCATCATCTGTCGTCTTACCAACATAAAACTTGCCACACGGGCAGTTTAATAAATACACCACAAATTTCGTGGTGCAAGTAAGGAAATACCTGATGTTATAGATTTTGTTACTTTCTGGATGGTGAAACTGGGAGCCAGTAAGCATCCCTCTACAGGTCACACAGCTGATGCATCGATAACAACCCTTTTTCTTTGTTTTTAACCACGTTTGTGAACCGCCATCAGGGTTAATGTCGGCCTTTACCAAGATATCTCTAAGGTTTTTGCCCCGTCTGAAACCTATTCTTGGTGGTTTCCAATCTTTGAATGGTAAGGTGTTGTCAGCTTCTATTAATTTCCATTCTTCTTTGACCATTCTCGTTAGTGGTACTACTTCAGGGGAATATGTGGTCACAAAAGTCAGTTGATTGGTGTTGTCAGATGATGTAATAGCTGCTGTGTCTCCCGTGTTTAATGCTTGAGTTTTCATATCTCGTAACTCGTTTGCTTTGTATCCCCTTTGGATAAAACGTTTTGTCATCTCCTGTAGTTGTTGTTCACATGTTGTTTCATCCGTGTTGTTTCTGATTACACGTTGGTATTGAGCCTTGGGGATGTTACGGATAAGGCTAGGTTGATGGCAGCTTTTCGCATGTAATAATGAATTACGGTCAGTTTCTTTACGGAATAGCGTTGTTCCCAGTCTGTCTTCTACTTTGAACACTCTCACGTCCAAGTAGTCCACACTGTTGTTGCTAACTGTGTGTGTAAATTTAATAGGACTTGCCAATGAATTGAGGTGGTTGATCCATTCCAGTAAACTGTTCTCACTCTCACTCCATATTAAGAACAGATCGTCGATGTAGCGACAATAATGTCTGATGCGATTGTCCTCATAAACTTTCATCAGAACTGACTCATGTTGAGCCATGAACAAATTAGCAAAAGATGGGGCCATGTTTGACCCCATTGCTGTCCCCGAAATTTGTTTGTAGAATGTAGTATCAAACAAAAAATAGTTCTCTGTTAGGCATAGAGTGAGCAAGCCAACAAGTACTTCTTCAGAGGGACCGATATATACCGCTTTTCTTAGAGTCTGTATGACTGCCTTAGTGCCTTCATGATGGGGGATAACGGTGTATAGGCTTGAAACGTCTAAGGTGACCAATAAATCTTGGTCGGTGATGTTCTTTAAATTGGTAATCTTAGTAATAAAATCCTGGGAGTCCCGTATATAGGATGGTGTTGATTTAACAAGAGGTTGTAAATAGAAGTCCACAAACTGGGCTAAAGGCTGAAGTAGAGACCCTCTAGCCGAGACAATAGGTCTCCCCGGTGGTTGTTTTTCATTTTTATGAACCTTGGGTAAGGTATATAGTAGGGGAATAAGTGGATGTTCCCGACGTAAGAAGTTATAGTCATCTTGTGTGATCAGATCCTTATTTTTGTACTCAATCAAAGTTGTGTCTATTCTCCTCTTTAATCTGGAAGTGGGATCCCTATCCAAGGGTAAATAGGTATTTGTATCTGTCAACTGTCTAAGAATCTCGGACTTATAGTATGACACATCCATGATAACAATGGCCCCACCCTTATCAGCAGGGCGAATCACGATTGAAGAATCTTCACTTAAGGATTTAAGGGCCACTCTTTCGTCTTTTGTTAGATTGTCTCTTATTGACATATCTGGTCTGTCCTTGATGTTATTAGAAAGAAAACCAGTAAAAGTACTGATAGTAGGGTTGTTTGAAGATGGATCAAATGTCCCTTTCGCTCTGAAGTCACTCCTTTCTTCTAAATTGGTATTGAAATATTCCTTTAATCTAAGATTTCTACTGAACCTCTGCACATCAATATACAGATCAAATTCGTTGGTTTTCACCGAGGGCACAAAAGATAAGCCTTTATTTAACAAATTAGTTTCAGTCTCAGATAGTATGCGTGAACTGATATTAAATACAATATTATCTATGTTCTCCGTTGTTGGTGGTATCGGCGGGCAATGCCCCCCCTGCCTCGTGTGTGGCCTCCGCCTCTTCCTAAAAAACGATGTGCAGATGGATGTGCAGCCAATGGAGGTAATGCTGCTGCATTTGAGTTAGAGGACTCCCAATGTCCCCTGTTGCCTCTGGATCTCGTAGTAACGCCCCTGTTGGAGCCGACAGTATCCTCAGCTTGAGTCTCAGTTCCTGAGCTATCTCCAGAGCTCGTGTCAACCGTGGCTATGGACTTCTTGGTGAACCGCCGGTCCCTCCTTGGTCTGTGTGGTCTCCTGTCCTCTGGTGCTACCATCCATCTATAGATAGATTTATATGAATAATCTTGTGTAACTGTATGTAGTTTTCGATTTTTAAATGCAATAAGATCTTGCTTATAGGTCTTAATCTGGAGGCTTAATTTGTTCAACCAATTCGTGTTGGTATCAGATTCTAGTAGTCCCTGTTTTTCTCGTTCAAATGTTGATATTTCAATTTTGACTTCTTTCAAGAGACGACTAAGGTCGAATGAACATTTATTTAGAATTTTGCACCAATTGATGCAAAATTCGTTATTCGACCTGCCAATAGTGGGGATGTTCCTTATTCTAAAGCCCCTCGGGATCATTCTCTTTTTGTGGTAGTCTGATAGATATGCTCCATGAAGATTTAAGTCAACTTCCCTCTGTTTGAGCTTGATTAATGTGTTATACATGGTTTGTAATGATTCCTCCACTTGTTGCTCCTCAATGGAGCCAAAGCGGATCAGTTCAGCGTCCTCATCAGTGAAAGTGAAGATATCCTCATCCTTATCTTCAGATAGCATGCCACTGGGGTTCACAGCAATCTCTGTGTCCATAATGTCCATGTCCTCTCTGTTAGTCATTGTCAGTTCTCACAGTGTGTCAAATAGTAGTATAGCAGGGGGGAAAGAAGTAATTCGGGTATAAAACAACCCTATTGTGGGTGCACTGCACAAGGTTTCAAATTCAGGCAAAAAATTGGTGTATGTGCACTCTCACCAACGTTCAACAACTACCAGGGTGCTAAACGGTGAATGATAAAAAAGCAAAAAGAAGCACTCACTGGATTTTCATCAAAAAGTGACCAGAAATTTAATGTAGTTTGTGACGTTTCGGGACAACAACAGTCCCTTCCTCTGACAAATAAACACTGAACAAAAGCAGCCTTAAATAGGCTCCCAAATACACTCCCCTCAGGATCAGCCAATCCAGGCTGAATAATTAAACACACCCATATAGTGACCAATGAGAAAACATGATACAAATTGTGCATGTGACTGTTATAACATTATTGAAAAAAATGCTTTAAAAACAAATTCCCTTTGGACCCCAATGCTAGTAGTCATGCCCTCTAACTACAATAAACATCATATGTGGTTATCAATCGTCTAAATGATTGGCTGATCCTGAGGGGAGTGTATTTGGGAGCCTATTTAAGGCTGCTTTTGTTCAGTGTTTATTTGTCAGAGGAAGGGACTGTTGTTGTCCCGAAACGTCACAAACTACATTAAATTTCTGGTCACTTTTTGATGAAAATCCAGTGAGTGCTTCTTTTTGCTTTTTATATATATATAATATTCACCCCTAAACTACCAAGTATACCCACTAGGTATGTGCTTTATTTAACTTTTCCTGTCATGATTGATGAAACTGATAATTCACCTTAAAGGGACAGTATACACCAATTTTCATATAACTGCATGTAATAGACACTACTATAAAGAAGATAATGCACAGAAACTGGTCTAAAAATCCAGTATAAAACCTTTTTAAAAACTTACTTAGAACCTCCCAGTTTAGCTCTGTTAATGAGATAAGCCTGGGACACCCACTAAAAGGGGCTGATAGCAGAACCTCCCCCTCCCCTGCATATGGAAAAACCCATTATACAAGTCTGTAGACATCAGTATACATCTAAAGCTTTGGGGCTTGGTAAGGAGTCTGAAATTCAGCACAATGTTATTTAAAAATAAGCAAAACTATACATTGTTAAAAAAACACACCCAGATGGGCTATATAAATGGACTGTAAACTTAGAGAAATTGATTGCGCTATGTTCTGACCATATATAAATAGTTCCTTATAGTTAAATTACAACAAAGTATGAATATGCACACCTAATTGTGTGTTACTTGTATGTACTCACTGAAATGTGCTTATTATGTACCTTTTTATATATATATATATATATATATATATATATATATATATAATAATGCTCTTCTATTAGCACAGTTCCTAATACCGTGTTAAGTATACATATTAATAATGATATTGATATTTGAAAAAAGTCCATGATAAATTTTAATAGTTACCCAAATAATGGGGCTAACTATCAATGTCCCATATAGTTGTTCTTCTTATGGTCTGTAATTCCAGAGAGTCCTAAAATATTTAATACTGATGATGGTGGAAGGATTGATGTTTTATACTTCTTAATTAGATATTGGAGAATATTCCTTTAAATAGCGAGGTGGAGTCGAAGTGCCAGGACTGTGCTGCCTTGTTCCAGCTAGGTATTCCTCTGACCTTGGTTCAGATGCAGTGACGTAAAGAAAAAGAGAAAAAAAAGCGCACAAGGCAAGACTCAAGTGAAAGATTGTATTGGCAATTACTGCACATGCAAGTATTATTGCATTTACTAGACTAAAGCATAAAACAAGCATTCAGGTGGAGCTTTATTTTCTTACAGCTCCTTGTCTCTCACACCAGGCATAGTTGATCTGCCTCTTCAGGCAGAGTTTTCCGGATCCTGTGCCAGGATACTGTATAGCTTGTGGGGACAAAGTTCTTGTAAGTCACAAAGACCTCCAGTTGATATGCCAAACAGCCTTACGCGTATAAATGGATCATCTGCAAAACATTTGTGCAAAGAAAAATCTAGTGTATAATGTCCCTTTAAGAGAACAAATGACTAGAGAGACAAGGTTATGGTTCAAAGAAAAGTAGAAAACGGTATTAACCCAAGTCTTTCAGGCAGAAAATGGATCAAGGCACTTTTTTCATATGCATTATAGTAAATGACAAAAAACAACAAATGTATATTGCTATAATAAAATATTTTCTGTGTTGTTAAATTTTGAGTTCAATTCCTGTTTGTTTTTCAGTGTCACTCATGGTGACTACACCACCTAATTAATGTAACTAAATTATCACTTGCCACAGAGCTGTGTTTATAAAGCCCAGTCCAGCAGGGGGCGCCAGTAATCCAGAATTCAGTGACATATCTGCTGGAGCCTTGTAACAATTATCCCAGTTATTTAGCTTTACACGCCCTGGGTTTAGGATGCGATGTACTGAAATGCTGATCTAATAGTGCTGCACTAGAACAGTACTGGAAACTTTTGTATTAAAGTACTTAAGCATATAATAGATTGCACACCATGTGACTCACTGCAGCTAAACTGCGCTCATTTTATTTTGCCAAAGATCCAAGATGTATTCTAAGAACATACAATTAAAATATATTAAAAAAATGGTTGTATGTGTCACAACTCTGCGACATTACACTAAGTGATTGCTTAATTTATGCATGAGAACATTTATTTCTCTCTTTTAGCTTATCTCCTCTGCTGTGGGGAATAATAATAATAATTATTATTCATTTGTATAGCGCTACAAAATTCAATGTTTTTCAAGATGTTTATACCTGGACTCAAACTAAAAAAAAAAGCTAAATACAGTTTAAATGCTTCTTAAACATTTATTTTGTCTGCAGATATTTTTTTCCATTGCTATAGCTTTTTTATTCAAGCATAACCTATACCATCAAATGAGTTTTATGTCCCTATTAAGTTTTTTTTTATCCTTTACATTTAGTTCAAATTATTAGTTATTATTGTTTAAAGAGACAGTAAAGTCAAACTGAGGTAGAGCCAGGAGTGTTTGCAACAATGTTTATATATGCCCAAGACAAAAATGCCCACTCCCAAGCCTACCTCTCAGAAAGCAACTAAGGTTCTGCAAAAGATACCTGTAGATTGTACGTTCTTGTGACTAGTGCCTTCTTTTCTTGTATTTGTGTTATTTATCTGTATTTATTTTTACCACGTATCAGTGTCATTATGTACCAAGGCCCAGCACTATGGAATTTTGGGGCTACTAAAAATAAGTACATTTCTTGATAAGTGTTTTTTTTTTTAAAAAAAAACCATATACAGTCAAAATTATATTTACATGGTTTAGTTTGAGCTTACAATTTTCAACAGCTTTCAAATGTGCTTTTTAAAAAAAAAAAAATCAGAGTTGCTTTGTTCTCTTGGCATCTTTGTTGAAGATATTATAGGACATCAGGAGCATGCACGTGTCTTTAGCCATCTATGGCAGCAAATACTGCTAAAGACACGTGCATGCTCTTAAAGTCCTATGATCCCACTTAGGTTTACTCTTCAACATAGACTCCAGGAGTCTTTGATAATAGGAGTAAATTAGAAAGCTGCTATCAGAAATTCCCTTTATTCCCTTATTAATATTACTAAAGTGAATCTAAGGTCTTAGAGTTTCTTCTGTATTTTAGTCACATGGGAGCTTTTATAGCAGTTCTAGTTAAAGGGACAGTCTACACCAGAATTGTTATTGTTTTAAAAGATAGATAACCCTTTATTACCCGTTCCCCAGTTTTGCATAACCAACACTGTTATATTAATATACTTGTTACCTCTGTGATTACCTTGTATCTAAGCCTCTAACTTGCACGTTAGCCAATCAGTGCTGACTCCTAGGTAACTCCACGTGCGTGAGCATAGTATTTTCTATATGACAAACATGAACCAACACCCTCTAGTGGTGAAAAACTGTCAAAATGCATTCATATATGAGGTGGCCTTCAAGGTCTAAGAAATTTGCATATGAACCTCCTAAGTTTAGCTTTCAACTAAGAATGTCAAGAGAACAAAGCAAAATTGGTGATAAAAGTAAATCGGAATGTTGTGTAAAATGACATGCCCTATCTATGAAAGTTTATTTTCGACTAGACTGTCCCTTTAAAGAGTTGTGGTTAGGGGGTACTTAATGTGATCACTATAAAGGTGTTGCCTTCTGTACAGACTGAGGAACACTGGCCTTGAGAGCTCTTGGCTAAACTGCTGTATGCGGTTGCTCATCCTATGCCTCACGTTTCAGGTATCACAGTCTGGAATTTCTTGTTCATTTGTAACTACATAGCTCACACTATGGCGCTGCCGTTTTGTCGTATGAGATTGATGTTTACTTAGTGCTCATGGAATGGATCAAGGAATTGCAGAGTACAGTGGCAACAACTACCCATTTATATCTATTTCCAAGGTGACTGCTTGCTGAATAATACTCTGAAATTCTCTAATTGTAATGTATTATCTTATTGCTACATATACCCTTTGTTTGCCAGATGAAATAGCTATATTTGGGAACCAGGTGCTTTTAGAGAGTGGATGAAATAACTTTACTTTTTTGTGCCAGCAGTCTGTATATTTTTGAACATTAAGCGTAGACTAAGCTTATTTTTTATGATTAGAATTTATACTTAGGATACCTGTGATACTTAGGTGGTATTGCATGACAAGTGTCACAATGCTCACTTATTGTATTTAGTTTGTTTTTCTGTACTTTAGTATTTTTTAAACCTGTGTTATTAAAACAAAATGTTGCAAACCACAATCATATTGTTGTAGAATGGCCAGTGAATTAATTATTAGAAGCAAAAACTATCACAGATCCATGAGTGGTATATACCCCGCGCCTGCTTAGCGAACTGTAAATGTATACAGGGTGTTTACATTGTTTCCAAAAATTGGTTCGATAGTAATTCCCCCCCCAAAAAACAAACAAACAAAAAAAAACGCTTAGCAGCTTGTGGTTTGTTCACCAGCTCCCAGCTCTCTCCTCATCTTACAGAGGGGGTTAAACACTTATTGAAAGTATTGACATTTTAACACTTGTATGTCCTTAAATCCCATAAAATGAATGTCTTTAGCATCTCCTAGACTGCTCTAACTGCTATATATCTGGCACTAATTAGTCTAAAGCTGCATTCCTGTCTGGGAGTTTACTGTTTAACTGTTTTGGCTGTTACTTTCTAGAACATTCTGTTTATAGTCTGCTTCATAAATTAAAGTGACATTCTTCAACTACTGAGGCTCCATATCTCTGTTTATAACCTCTTTGTTAAAGGGACAGCCGACACCAGCATTTTTGCTGGTTAAAAAGATAGATAATCCCTTTATTACCCATTCCCCAGTTTTGCATAACCAACACTGTTATATTAATATACTTGTTACCTCTGTAATTAACTTGTATCTAAGCCTCTTCAGACTGCCCCCTGATCACATGGCATTTTATTTATTATCTATTGACTTTCATTTTAGCCAATTAGTACAGTGTCTGCCACAAGCCACGGGCGTACTCAGTGTTATCTGTGTGGCTCACATGAACTAGCTCTCCCCTGTTGTGAAAAGCAAATAAAAAAGCATGTGGTAAGAGGCAGCCTTCAAGGGCTTAGAAATGATCATATAAACCTTCCTAGGTTTAGCTTTCAACTAAGATAAATGTAAGTTGGAAATTTGTTTAAAATTACATGCCCAATTTGAAACATGACATCTTTTTTTGGACTTGACTGTCCCTTTAAGTACCTCTGGGGACTGCAAGTGCTGCACCTGCTGAGCTAAACACAGCCTGTGATTGGCAGCATTGTGCTGCTGTTAAATGTCTCACTGTCAGTTTTTTTTATTGGGACTAGCATATTTCTGTGGCTCCCAAGCATGATCTTAAAGGGACATAAAATGCTAAATACAGGTAGCTCTCAGTTTACGCCGGGGTTAGGTTCCAGAAGGAATGGTTGTAAATCGAAACTGTTGTAAATTGAAACACAGTTTATAATGTAAGTCAATGGGAAGTGAGGGAGTTAGTTTCCAGGCCCCTCTCAAAATTGTCATAAGTTACACCTAATACATTATTTTTAAAGCTTTGAAATGAAGACTTTAAATGCTAAAGAGCATTATAAACCTAATAAAATAATCACACAACACAGAATATATAATTGAACTAAGTTACATAAACAAAAACATTTGCTAAACAGCATTATAAACCTAATAAAATAATCACACAACACAGACTTCACTTGCATTTTTCTGCAAACAATTCTTTCTATGCATTCCAATCTGGACTGATTTATAGACAGGAAGATCTTGTTCCTATGAAATCCCCCCCCCCCCCCCACATAATTTTTGGGTGCACCATTCTGGTACTTGGATCTCACTGCATCTATCTGAAGGAGAATTGCTGCACATATGCAAACACATCAGCACTCAAATGCAGTAAAAGCTAGACTTCAACACAGCAGCACCATAATAGCTAGGCTTCAACACAGTGGCACCATAATAGCTAGGCTTCAACACAGTGGCACCATAATAGCTAGACTTCAACACAGCAGCACCATAATAGCTAGGCTTCAACACAGTGGCACCATAATAGCTAGGCTTCAACACAGCAGCACCATAATAGCTAGACTTCAACACGGCAACACCATAATAGCTAGACTTCAACACAGTGGCACCATAATAGCTAGGCTTCAACACAGTGGCACCATAATAGCTAGACTTCAACACAGCAGCACCATAATAGCTAGACTTCAACACGGCAACACCATAATAGCTAGACTTCAACACAGTGGCACCATAATAGCTAGACTTCAACACAGCAGCACCATAATAGCTAGGCTTCAACACAGTGGCACCATAATAGCTAGGCTTCAACACGCGGCACCATAATAGCTAGACTTCAACACAGCAGCACCATAATAGCTAGACTTCAACACGGCGACACCATAATAGCTAGACTTCAACACAGTGGCACCATAATAGCTAGACTTCAACACAGTGGCACCATAATAGCTAGACTTCAACACAGTGGCACCATAATAGCTAGACTTCAACACAGTGGCACCATAATAGCTAGACTTCAACACAGCAGCACCATAATAGCTAGACTTCAACACAGTGGCACCATAATAGCTAGACTTCAACACAGCAGCACCATAATAGCTAGACTTCAACACGGCGACACCATAATAGCTAGACTTCAACACGGCGGCACCATAATAGCTAGACTTCAACACGGCGGCACCATAATAGCTAGACTTCAACACGGCGACACCATAATAGCTAGACTTCAACACGGCGGCACCATAATAGCTAGACTTCAACACGACGACACCATAATAGCTAGACTTCAACACGGCGACACTATAATAGCTAGACTTCAACACGGCTGCACCATAATAGCTAGACTTCAACACGGCTGCACCATAATAGCTAGACTTCAACATGGCAGCAGGTGAGGAATATCCTCAATACTATGCTTAGATTAATTATGTATTTAGTTTTAATGTCTCTTTAAAGGGACAATGTACTAGAAAATGTCCCACCCCTTTAATGTGTTCCCAATGATCCATTTTACCAGCTGGAGTGTTAAATTGTTTACAAATACCTTTATTTTCTCATTTGAAATATAAATGTGTGCATGACCTCTTGAAAAGATATGTAAACAGGAAATAGCGTAAATTAACCTCCCAGTGTGGAGTATAAAATATAGATATGTTTGTATCTGAAATAGCTTTGTTTTGCACACATTGATCTCCCTTAGCTTTAATTAGCATTTTAATACTTAACTGTTCAACTTGTGTACAAAAAGAGGTGACATGATTTATTTTCTGCAGGGTCAGCCCACTTAAATAGGCATATCCCTGAAAACAGTATGTGATGGTTTAATGAACAAAATAGCTATTTCTCCAACCTTGGTGTGTCCGGTCCACGGCGTCTTCCTTACTTGTGGGAATATCTCTTCCCCAACAGGAAATGGCAAAGAGTCCCAGCAAAGCTGGCCATATAGTCCCTCCTAGGCTCCGCCCACCCCAGTCATTCTCTTTGCCGTTGCACAGGCAACATCTCCACGGAGATGGTTAAGAGTATGTGGTGTTTAGTTGTAGTTTTTTATTCTACTATCAAGAGTTTGTTATTTTAAAATAGTGCTGGTATGTACTATTTACTCTGAAACAGAAAAGGATGAAGATTTCTGTTTGTGAGAGGAAGATGATTTTAGCAGACAGTAACTAAAATCGATTGCTGTTTCCACATAGGACTGTTGAGATGAAGTAACTTCAGTTGGGGGAAACAGTTAGCAGACTTTTCTGCTTAAGGTATGACTAGCCATATTTCTAACAAGACTGTGTAATGCTGGAAGGCTGTCATTTCCCCTCATGGGGACCGGTAAGCCATTTTCTTAGTTTCAAACAGAATAACAGGCTTAATATGGGCTATAAAACTGGTAGACACTTTTATGGGCTAAATCGATTGCTTTATTTTGACATTTTATTCATGTTTATGCTGATAATTCACACTTATAAACTTGGGGAACGTTTTTTAACGGCAGGCACTGTGTTAGACACCTTTTCCAGTCAGGGAGGGCCTTCCCAGTTGTAGGCTGAGCCTCATTTTCGCGCCATTACTGCGCAGTTGTTTTTGAGAGCAAGACATGCAGATGCATGTGTGAGGACCAGAAAGTTGTTGGAAAAGTGTCTAGAAGGCGTCATTTGGTATCGTATTCCCCTCTGGGCTTGGTAAAGTCACAGCAAAGGCTGTAGCTGGGACTGTATAGGGGTTAAATTTGTAAACGGCTCCGGTTCCGTTATTTTGAGGGTTAAAGCTCTGATATGCAATACTATTAAGGCTTTAAGACACTGTGGTGAAATTTTGGTAAATTTTGAACAATTCCTTCATACTTTTTCACATATTCAGTAATAAAGTGTGCTCTGTTTAAAATTTAAAGAGACAGTAACGGTTTTGTTTTAAAACGTTTTTTGTGCTTTATTGACAAGTTTAAGCCTGTTTAACATGTCTGTGCCTTCGGATAAGCTATGTTCTATATGTGTGAAAGCCAATGTGTCTCCCCACTCAAAATTGTGTGATAATTGTGCCATAGCGTCCAAACAAAGTAAGGACAGTACTGCCACAGATAATGAAATTGCCCAAGATGATTCCTCAGATGAGGGGAGTAGACATGATACTACATCATCCCCTACTGTGTCTACACCAGTTTTGCCCACGCAGGAGGCCCCTAGTACATCTAGCGTGCCAATGCTTATTACCATGCAACAATTGACGGCTGTAATGGATAACTCCATAGCAAATATTTTATCCAAAATGCCTGCATATCAGAGAAAGCGCGATTGCTCTGTTTTAAACACTGAAGAGCAGGAGGGCGCTGATGATAATTGTTCTGTCATACCCTCACACCAATCTGAAGTGGCCATGAGGGAGGTTCTGTCAGATGGGGAAATTTCAGATTCAGGAAAAAGTTCTCAACAAGCTGAACCTCCGCGCACTGCTTAAGGAGGTGTTATCTACTCTGAATGATTGTGACAACTTGGTCATCCCAGAGAAATTATGCAAGATGGACAAGTTTCTAGAGGTTCCGGTGCACCCCAACGCTTTTCCTATACCCAAGCGGGTGGCGGACATAGTGAATAAGGAGTGGGAGAAGCCCGGCATACCTTTTGTTCCCCCACCTATATTTAAGAAATTATTTCCTATGGTCGACCCCAGAAAGGACTTATGGCAGACAGTCCCTAAGGTCGAGGGGGCAGTTTCTACTCTAAACAAGCGCACTACTATCCCTATTGAGGATAGTTGTGCTTTCAAAGATCCTATGGATAAAAAATTGGAAGGTTTGCTTAAGAAGATTTTTGTACAGCAGGGTTACCTTCTACAACCCATTTCGTGCATTGTTCCTGTCACTACAGCAGCGTGGTTCTGGTTCGAGGAACTAGAAAAGTCGCTCAGTAGAGAGACTCCGTATGAGGAGGTTATGGACAGAGTTCACGCACTTAAGTTGGCTAACTCTTTTATTTTAGATGCCGCTTTGCAATTAGCTAGATTAGCGGCGAAAAATTCAGGGTTTGCAATTGTGGCGCGCAGAGCGCTTTGGCTAAAGTCTTGGTCAGCGGATGTATCATCCAAGACAAAATTGCTTAACATCCCTTTCAAAGGTAAAACTCTCTTTGGACCAGAATTGAAAGAGATTATCTCAGACATTACTGGGGGAAAGGGCCACGCCCTTCCACAAGATATGCCTTTCAAGACCAAGAATAAGTCTAATTTTCGTTCCTTTCGCGATTTCAGGAACGGACCGACCTCTAATTCCGCATCTTCTAAGCAAGAGGGTAATGCCTCACAGCCCAAACCAGCCTGGAAAGCCTGCTGCTGCTAACAAAACAGCATGAAGGAGTAGCCCCCGATCCGGGACCGGATCTAGTAGGGGGCAGACTCTCTCTCTTTGCTCAGGCTTGGGCAAGAGATGTTCAGGATCCCTGGGCACTAGAAATAGTTTCTCAGGGCTATCTTCTGGAATTCAAGGAACTACCCCCAAGGGGAAGGTTCCACATGTCTCACTTATCCTTAAACCAAATAAAGAGACAGGCATTCTTACATTGTGTAGAAGACTTGTTAAAGATGGGAGTGATACACCTTGTTCCAATGACGGAACATGGAATGGGGTTTTACTCAAATCTGTTCGTAGTTCCCAAAAAAGAGGGAACCTTCAGACCAATTCTAGATTTAAAGATCCTAAACAAATTTCTCAGGGTACCATCGTTCAAAATGGAAACCATTCGAACGATTCTACCCACTATCCAGGAAGGTCAATTTATGACTATCGTGGATCTAAAGGATGCGTACCTACATATTCCTATCCACAAAGAACATCATCAGTTCCTAAGGTTCGCCTTTCTGGACAAACATTACCAGTTTGTTGCCCTCCCATTCGGGTTAGCCACTGCTCCAAGGATTTTCACAAAGGTACTCGGGTCCCTTCTAGCGGTTCTAAGACCAAGGGTCATTGCAGTAGTACCGTAGTTGGACGAAATTCTAATACAAGCGTCGTCCCTTTCAAAAGCAAAGGCTCATACAGACATCGTTCTGGCCTTTCTCAGATCTCACGGATGGAAGGTGAACATAGAAAAGAGTTCTCTGTCTCCGTCAACAAGAGTTCCCTTCTTGGGAACAATAATAGATTCCTTAGAAATGAGGATTTTTCTGACAGATGTCAGAAAGTCAAAACTTATAAGCGCTTGTCAAGTTCTTCACTCTGTTCCACGTCCTTCCATAGCTCAGTGCATGGAAGTGGTAGGGTTGATGGTTGCAGCAATGGACATAGTTCCTTTTGCACGAATTCATCTAAGACCATTACAACTGTGCATGCTCAAACAGTGGAATGGGGACTATACAGACTTGTCTCAAGTGATTCAAGTAGATCAGAAGACCAGAGAGTCACTCCGTTGGTGGCTGACCCTGGACCATCTATCCCAGGGAATGAGCTTCCGCAGACCAGAGTGGGTCATCGTCACGACCGACGCCAGTCTAGGGGGCTGGGGCGCGGTCTGGGAATCCCTGAAAGCTCAGTGACTATGGTCTCGGGAAGAGTTTCTTCTCCCGATAAACATTCTGGAACTAAGAGCGATATTCAATGCTCTCAGGGTTTGGCCTCAGCTTGCAAAGGCCAGATTCATAAAATTCCAATCAGACAACATGACGACTGTTGCGTATATCAATCATCAGGGGGGAACAAGGAGTTCCCTAGCGATGAAAGAAGTAACCAAAATAATACAATGGGCGGAGGATCACTCCTGCCATCTATCTGCGATCCACATCCCGGGTGTGGAAAATTGGGAAGCGGATTATCTGAGTCGTCAGACTTTCCATCCGGGGGAGTGGGAACTCCACCCGGAGATCTTTGCCCAGTTGACTCAATTATGGGGCATTCCAGACATGGATCTGATGGCGTCTCGTCAGAACTTCAAGGTTCCTTGTTACGGGTCCAGATCCAGGGATCCCAAGGCGACTCTAGTGGATGCACTAGTAGCACCTTGGACTTTCAACCTAGCTTATTTGTTCCCACCGTTTCCTCTCATTCCCAGGCTGGTAGCCAGGATCAAACAGGAGAGGGCCTTGGTGATCTTGATAGCTCCTGCGTGGCCACGCAGGACTTGGTATGCAGACCTGGTGAATATGTCATCGGTTCCACCATGGAAGCTACCTTTGAGACAGGACCTTCTTGTTCAGGGTCCATTTGAACATCCAAATCTGGTCTCCCTCCAGCTGACGGCTTGGAGATTGAACGCTTGATTCTATCAAAGCGTGGGTTTTCAGATTCTGTGATAGATACTCTGGTTCAGGCCAGAAAACCGGTAACTAGAAAGATTTACCATAAAATATGGAAAAGATATATCTGTTGGTGTGAATCCAAGGGATTCCGATGGGATAAGATAAAAATTCCTAAGATTCTTTCCTTTCTGCAGGAAGGTTTGGATAAAGGATTATCTGCGAGTTCTCTAAAGGGACAGATTTCTGCTTTATCTGTCTTACTACACAAACGACTGGCAGCTGTGCCAGATGTTCAAGCATTTGTTCAGGCTCTGGTCAGGATCAAGCCTGTTTACAGACCTTTGACTCCTCCCTGGAGTCTAAATCTAGTTCTTTCAGTTCTTCAAGGGGTTCCGTTTGAACCTCTACATTCCATAGATATTAAGTTATTATCTTGGAAAGTTTTGTTTTTGGTTGCTATTTCTTCTGCTAGAAGAGTTTCAGAGTTATCTGCTCTGCAGTGTACTCCGCCCTATCTGGTGTTCCATTCAGATAAGGTTGTTTTGCGTACTAAGCCTGGTTTTCTTCCAAAGGTTGTTTCTAACAAGAATATTAACCAGGAGATAGTTGTACCTTCTTTGTGTCCGAAACCAGTTTCAAAGAAGGAACGTTTGCTACACAACTTAGATGTAGTCCGTGCTCTAAAGTTCTACTTAGAAGCTACAAAAGATTTCAGACAAACATCTTCTCTGTCGTTTATTCTGGTAAAAGGAGAGGTCAAAAAGCGACTTCTACCTCTCTTTCCTTTTGGCTTAAAAGCATCATCCTATTGGCTTACGAGACTGCCGGACGGCAGCCTCCTGAAAGAATCACAGCTCACTCTACTAGGGCTGTGGCTTCCACATGGGCCTTCAAGAAAGAGGCTTCTGTTGATCAGATATGTAAGGCAGCGACTTGGTCTTCACTGCACACCTTTGCCAAATTTTACAAATTTGATACTTTTACTTCTTCTGAGGCTATTTTTGGGAGAAAGGTTTTGCAAGCCGTGGTGCCTTCCGTTTAGGTAACCTGATTTGCTCCCTCCCTTCATCCGTGTCCTAAAGCTTTGGTATTGGTTCCCACAAGTAAGGATGACGCCGTGAACCGGACACACCAATGTTGGAGAAAACAGAATTTATGCTTACCTGATAAATTACTTTCTCCAACGGTGTGTCCGGTCCACGGCCCGCCCTGGTTTTTTAATCCGGTCTGATGAATTATTTTCTCTAACTACAGTCACCACGGTACCATATGGTTTCTCCTATAATTTTCCTCCTGTCCGTCGGTCGAATGACTGGGGTGGGCGGAGCCTAGGAGGGACTATATGGCCAGCTTTGCTGGGACTCTTTGCCATTTCCTGTTGGGGAAGAGATATTCCCACAAGTAAGGATGACGCCGTGCACCGGACACACCGTTGGAGAAAGTAATTTATCAGGTATGCATAAATTCTGTTTTTAAATACAAAATAAACATAAAGGAATCCTTTCCAATACATTTAATACTCTGCATCAAGTGTAACAAGTAATTTGGAACGTTTAAGGGGCAACACATTTTTACCATACTATGTCCCTTTATATGCTCAGTCCCTTTGCTTGAATTATAGGGTTGAGGGTGCAAAAATGGCAAGTTCTAATGAATTAGATCACTCTTTAAATGTAAGTATTCTGGGATATCTGTGAGCAAACTCTTTACATTTATCTAATAACCAGAAAGTCAGTGATATTGTTGTGTGGAAGTCCTATTTCTTTCATGTAATTGGCAAGAGTCCATGAGCTAGTGACGTATGGGATATACATTCCTAGCAGGAGGGGCAAAGTTTCCCAAACCTCAAAATGCCTATAAATACACCCCCACCACACCCACAATTCATTTTTACATACTTTGCCTCCTATGGAGGTGGTGAAGTAAGTTTGCGCTAGATTTTTACGTTGATATGCGCTTCTCAGCATGCTGAAGCCCGGTTCCTCTCAGAGTGCAGTGAATGTCAGAGGGATGTGAAGGGAGTATCACCTATTGAATGCAATGGTTATCCTAACGGGGATCTATTTCATAGGTTCTCTGTTATCGGTCTTAGAGATTCTTCTCCTACCTCCCTTTTCAGATCGACGATATACTCTTATATACCATTACCTCTGCTGATTCTCGTTTCAGTACTGGTTTGGTTATCTACTTTATGTAGATGAGTGTCTTTTGGTAAGTATGTTTTCCTTTATTAAGACACTCTTAGCTATGGTTTCACACTTTAAATGTAAAGTTCTAAATATAATGTTTGTACTTATATTTGTCATGATTCAGGTTTATCAGTATATTTCCTTTTTACAGACTGTCAGTTTCATTTTGGGAAATGCACATATATATATATATATATATATATATATATATATATATATATATATATATATATTCTTACCTGAAATTTTTCAAATTTACTTTTTTCTGAATTGCGGGCTGTTAGGCTCGCGGGTGCGCAAAATGCTATAATTTATTGCGTCACTCTTGGCACGAGACTTTTTTGGCGCGAGAATTACGTTTGTTGACGTATTTTCGTCATTTCCGGCGTCTTAGTTGGTGCCAAGTATTTTCACGTAGTTGTGTCATCCATGACGCTCGTGTTTGTTGCAGACGTTTCTGACGCCAAAAAATATTTTGTCAGTTGTGGGCGTCATACTTGGCGCCAGACTTTTGACATTATTTAAGTTTTCATGTATTTTTGCTTCTGGTTTCCAGAGGCTTATTCTGTTTGCATATTTTCCCATTCCTGAAACTGTCATATAAGGAAATTGATAATTTTGCTTTATATGTTGTTTTTTTCTATTACATATTGCAAGATGTCTCAATCTGACCCTGTATCAGAATCTACTTCTGGAATGCTGCTGCCTGATGTCGGTTCTACCAAAACTAAGTGCATTTGTTGTAAACTTGTGGTAACTGTTCCTCCGGCTGTAGTTTGTGTTAGTTGTCATGATAAACTTTCTAAAGCAGACAATATTTCCATTAGTAGTAGTCCATTACCTGTTGTTGTTCTTTCAACATCTAATGTTCAGGATATTCCTGTTAATGTGAGAGAATATGTTTCTAATTCTATTCAGAAGGCCCTGTCTGTTATACCACCTTCTAATAAACGTAAAAGGTCTTTTAAAACTTCTCATAAATTGGATGAATTTTTAAATGACCGACAGCATTCTGATTTATCTATCTCTGATGAGGATCTATCTGGTTCAGAAGATTCTGCCTCAGATATTTACACTAACAAAACTTCATATTTATTTAAAATGGAGTATATTCGTTCTTTATTAAAAGAGGTGTTGATTGCATTAGATATGGAGGAGACTAGTCCTCTTGATATTAAAACCGGTAAACGTTTAAATTCGGTTTTTAAACCTCATGTAGTTATTCCAGAGGTTTTTCCAGTTCCTGATGCTTTTTCAGAGGTAATTTCTAGGGAATGGAATAGTCTGGGTACTTCATTTACTCCTTCTTTAAGGTTTAAGAGACTGTACCCTTTGCCGACTGATAGATTGGAGTTTTGGGAAAAGATCCCCAAAGTTGATGGGGCTATCTCTACTCTTGCTAAGCGTACTACTATTCCTACGGCAGATAGTACTTCTTTTAAAGATCCTTTAGATAGGAAGCTTGAATCTTATCTAAGGAAGGCTTATTTATGTTCAGGTCATTTTCTTAGGCCTGCTATTTCTTTGGCTGATGTTGCTGCAGCTTCAACTTTTTAGTTGGAAACTTTAGCGCAACAAGTACCAGATCCTAATGTGTATAGCATTGTTAAACTAATTCAACATGCTAATAATTTCATTTATGATGCCATTTTTTATATCATTAGAATTAATGTCAGGTATATGTCTTTAGCTATTTTAGCTAGAAGAGCTTTATGGCTTAAATCTTGGAATGCGGATATGACTTCTAAGTCAACGTTGCTATCTCTATCTTTCCAAGGTAATAAATTATTTGGTTCACAGTTGAAATTATAGAATCCAACTGAGAACCAAATAATTTATTACCTTGGAAAGATAGAGATAGCAACGTTGACTTAGAAGTCATATCCGGGGAAGGGAGGCTTTTTGCCTCAGGATAAAAAAATCTAAGGGTAAATTTAGGGCTGCTAACCGTTTTCGTTCCTTTCGTCAGAATAAGGAACAGAAACCTGACCCTTCCCCTAAAGGAATGGTTTCCAATTGGAAGCCTTCTCCAGTCTGTAATAAATCCAAGCCTTTTAGAAAATCAAAACCAGCCCCTAAGTCCGCATGAAGGTGCGGCCCTCATTCCAGCGCAGCTGGTAGGGGGCAAACTTCGATTTTTCAAGGATGTTTGGATCAATTCAATCCAAAATCATTGGATTCAGAACATTGTTTCTCAAGGGTACAGAATAGGTTTCAAGGTAAGACCGCCTGTGAGAAGTTTCTTTCTCTCACGCATTCCAGTGAACCCAGTAAAGGCTCAGGCTTTCCTGAAGTGTGTTTCAGACCTGGAGTTATCCGGGGTAATTGTGCCAGTTCTATATCTGGAATGGGGTCTGGGGTTTTATTCAAATCTGTTCATTGTTCCAAAGAAAGAGAATTCTTTCAGACCAGTTCTGGATCTAAAAAATTTGAATCGTTATGTAAGAATACCAACATTCAAAATGGTGACTATAATGACTATTCTGCCTTTTGTTCAGCAAGGGCATTATATGTCCACAATAGATTTACAGGATGCTTATCTTCATATTCCGATTCATCCAAATCATTCAGTTCCTGAGATTCTCTTTTCTAGACAAGCATTACCAATTTGTTGCTCTTCCTTTTGGCCTAGCAACAGCTGCAAGGATTTTTTCAAAGGTTCTCGGTGCCCTACTCTCTGTAATCAGAGAGCGGGGTATTGCGGTGTTTCCTTATTTGGACGATATCTTGGTACTTGCTCAGTCTTTACATTCTGCAGAATCTCACACGAATCAACTAGTGTTGATTCTTCAAAGACATGGTTGGAGGATCAATTTACCAAAAAGTTCCTTGATTCCTCAGACAAGGGTAACCTTTTTAGGATTCCAAATAGATTCAGTATCCATGACTCTGTCTCTAACAGACAAAAGACGTCTGAAATTGGTTTCAGCTTGTCGGGAACCTTCAGTCTCAGTCATTCCCTTCAGTAGCTATGTGCATGGAGGTTTTAGGTCTCATGACTGCAGCATCGGACGCGATCCCCTTTGCTCGTTTTCACATGAGACCTCTTAAGCTTTGTATGCTGAACCAATGGTGCAGAGATTATACAAAGATATCACAATTAATATCCTTAAATCCCAATATTCGACTATCTCTGACTTGGTGGTTAGATCACCACCGTTTGGTCCAGGGGGCCTCTTTTGTTTGTCCAACCTGGACTGTGATTTCAACACATGCAAGTCTTTCAGGTTGGGAGCTGTCTGGGGATTTCTGACAGCGCAGGGGGTTTGGAAATCTCAAGAGGCGAGATTACAAATCAATATTTTGGAACTCAAATTCTGGATTCTCAGAGCTCTTCAGTTTTGGCCTCTTCTGAAGAGAGAACCGTTTGTTTTCAGACAGACAATGTCACAACTGTGGCGTATGTCAATCATCAAGGTATGAAAGAAGTATCTCGGATACTTGCATGGGTGGAATCCAGCTCCTGTCTAATCTCTGTGGTCCATATCCCAGGTTTAGACAATTGGGAAGCGGATTATCTCAGTCGCCAGACTTTACATCCGGGAGAATGGTCTCTTCACCCAGATTTGTTTCTTCAGATTGTTCAGATGTGGGGGCTCCCAGAATTAGATCTGATGGCTTCTCATCTAAACAGGAAACTTCCCAGGTATCTGTCCAGGTCCAGGGATCCTCAGGCGGAAGCAGTATATGCGTTGTCACTTCCTTGGAATTATCAACCTGCTTATATCTTTCCGCCTCTAGTTCTTCTTCCAAAAGTGATTTCCAAAATCATAATGGAGCGTTCATTTGTACTGCTGGTGGCTCCAGCATGGCCACACAGGTTTTGGTATGCGGATCTTGTTCGGATGTCCAGTTCCCAACCTTGGCCACTTCCGTTAAGGCCAGACCTATCTCAAGGTCCATTTTTCCATCAGGATCTCAAATCATTAAATTTGAAGGTATGGAGATTGAGCGTTTAGTGCTTAGTCATAGAGGTTTCTCTGACTCAGTGATTAATACTATGTTGCAGACTCATAAATCTGTGTCTAGAAAGATTTATTACCGAGTTTGGAAGACCTACATTTCATGGTGTTCTTCTCATAAATTTTCTTGCCATTCTTTTAGAATTCCTAGAATTTTACAGTTTCTTCAGGATGGTTTGGATAAGGGTTTGTCTGCAAGTTCCTTGAAAGGACAAATCTCTGCTTTTTCTGTTTCACAGAAAAATTGCTAATCTTCCTGACATTCATTGTTTTGTACAGGCTTTGGTTCGTATCAAGCCTGTCATTAAGCCAATTTCTCCTCCTTGGAGTCTTAATTTGGTATTGAGGGCTTTACAGGCTCCTCCGTTTGAGCCTATGCATTCTCTGGACATTAAATTACTTTCTTGGAAAGTATTGTTTCTTTTGGCCATCTCTTCTGCTAGAAGAGTTTCTAAATTATCTGCTCTTTCTTGTGAGTCTCCTTTTCTGATTTTTCATCAGGATAAGGCGGTTTTGCGGACTTCTTTTCAATTTTTACCTAAAGTTGTGAATTCCAACAACATTAGTAGAGAAATTGTTGTCCCTTCGTTGTGTCCTAATCCTAAGAATTCTTTGGAAAGATCTTTACATTCTTTGGACGTGGTTAGAGCTTTGAAATATGTTGAAGCTACTAAAGATTTCAGAAAGACTTCTAGTCTATTTGTTATCTTTTCTGGTTCTAGGAAAGGTCAGAAGGCTTCTTCCATTTCTTTGGCATCTTGGTTAAAGCTTTTGATTCATCATGCTTATTTGGAGTCGGGTAAATCCCCGCCTCAGAGGATTACGGCTCATTCTACTAGGTCAGTTTCTACTTCATGGGCTTTTAAAAATGAAGCTTCTGTTGATCAGATTTGCAAAGCAGCAACTTGGTCTTCTTTGCTTACTTTCACTAAATTCTATCATTTTGATGTTTTTTCTTCTTCAGAAGCAGTTTTTGGTAGAAAAGTTCTTCAGGCAGCTGTTTCAGTTTGATTCTTCTGCTTATAATTTGTTTTTTTCATTATAAAGATTAAAACTTTTTGATTTGGGTTGTGGATTTTTTTTTCAGCGGAATTGGCTGTCTTTATTTTTATCCCTCCCTCTCTAGTGACTCTTGCGTGGAGTTCCACATCTTGGTTATTTGCTATCCCATACATCACTAGCTCATGGACTCTTGCCAATTACATGAAAGAAAACATAATTTATTTAAGAACTTACCTGATAAATTAATTTCTTTCATATTGGCAAGAGTTCATGAGGCCCACCCTTTTTGTGGTGGTTATGATTTTTTTGTATAAAGCACATTTATTCCTTGTTGATGCTTTCGCTCCTTTCTTATCACCCCACTTCTTGGCTATTCGTTAAACTGAATTGTGGCTGTGGTGGGGGATGTATTTATAGGCATTTTGAGGTTTGGGAAACTTGCCCCTCCTGGTAGGAATGTATATCCCATACGTCACTAGCTCATGGACTCTTGCCAATATGAAAGAAATGAATTTATCAGGTAAATTCTTACATAAATTGTTTTTTCCTTGAAAATATCAGTCTGAAGAATGGTAGATGAGTGGCACTTATTCAATTTGTATATCAGTGAAGTGAATGAGCTCTGTAGTCACCTGTCACACCCTGTGGTCTAGTTTCTAGGCTCTAGGAATCTATTAGGTTGTGTAAAGTATTTACTTTTCAAGTACAAAGCTCACTTTAACAGTGCATCCTGCATTTCCCCTTTGTAAAGTATCATGTAGT
>NC_069505.1:227438288-227475788 GCF_027579735.1 Bombina bombina | reverse complement strand
CTAATGCCAAGTACAGAGGGGCTCCCTCAAATAAGTCCCTACATAGACAAGTCTAAAATACAGAAAAAAAGTTAATAGTACTGGCGCTATAAGCTAGGGGTATGGGGAGAATAATCACAGTAGGTGGATAGTATCCCTATCTCATATGTATATGCGAAAGTGAGCTCACTATGTGTGTACACTACATAGAGGGGAATAAATACAGATATATATTTAAAAGTAAACGTATGATTATCCTATATATGTATAAATCATGTAGGTAAGTACCCAAATACGTATAATAAGTCCAATCTATCATATAATATGTAGTAATAGAATATGTACTGAAGATTAGCTCGAATGAAGCAGATTACAAAAGTACAAATTCTTTAATATATAATTTTATAAAATATCACTTATGCTAAAATACATAAAATAGCATCAGAAGAAATATATCACTTATAATGAGACAATAAAATGCGCAAAGGCTTGTGAATACAGCTGTTAAACTTGATAGCACAAAGACTACTAGATGAAACACTTATAGCTAATATACTAAAAAGAGCAAAAAAAAAATGATGAACCATAAATAAAAAATAAATAAATGGGGCAAATCATATGATAATGATGTTGCAACAGCGCTGTTAGGTCAATAGCACTGGACGTCAGGAAAAAAGAAATATAGTTAGAGGATGTCGGTTTAAAAGGCAATATGTTTTTAACAATATTTTTAACTTTTTTTCAATATATTTTTTAACATCTGGTCTGTTTTATCTGGTCCATATTTTCTGCATACACTGTTGGAATTTATGTAGACATCCTCTAACTATATTTCTTTTTTCCTGACGTCCAGTGCTATTTTATAGCGCCAGTACTATTAACTTTTTTTATATATTTTAAACACATACATCAGGAATTGAGGGCCCTATTCCCGTGGGAACTTACAATCTAGAAAGAGGTTGAGAAACAGGAGGTGAGGACTGGAAGATTGAGAAAGATGTTAATGCAGAGTTAGATGAGGGAAGTGAAATTAATTTATTACTGAGTTGGGTGGTCGGCTTCTCTGAACAGAAAAGTCTTCAGGGAGCATTTAAAGGAAGAAATATTAGGGCAAAGCCTGACAGCACGAGGGAGAGTGTTCCAGAGGGTAGGTGCTGCACGACAGAAGTCCTGCAGTCTAGCATGGGAAGAGGTGATAGTCGCAGATGCAAGGAGCAGGTCATTGTTGGATCTTAGTGGGCAGGCTGGAGAATACTTGTTTATTAGAGAGGATAGGTAGAGGGGAGCGGTGTTGGTGAGAGCTTTGTATGTAAGGGTGAGAATTTTTTTATATATATATATATATATATATATATATATTTACACATACACACAGTTTTACAGACATATACACATATAAACACACACACATATATATATATATATATATATATATAATGTGTAAATGGAAGCTCTTTGCAGTTAAGTAGCTGATAACATGTAAAAACATATTTATGCAATATATGTGTATTTACTGTAAATATTTCTCATCCCAATGTTCTGCACATAGGGGAATATGTTCTAAGTATTTATAAATAGAAATATGTATTTATGAATAAATGGAACATATTATTCTATGTAAAGAACATTTGAATGTGAAATATTCATATTTTCATGTCTGGTTAGCACACTTGAGAATATGCGTTTGGTTAAGCACGTGAGTGGGGTGTAATATATATATTGTTTCACCTTTTTCCTCCAATGACTTCTATGGGGGAATCGGTCATTGCACACTATATTCTACGTTCAGCTTTTTGCGCACATTTGGTTAGCGCAAGAGCAGAACCAGTTTACTTTCAACTTGTATTATGAGCGCAACCTGATGCAAGAAAAAAGTTTACTTCTACCGCAGCCAGTGCGAAAGCGCTAAATAGCGCTCCACTTGTAATCTGGCCCATTGTGTTGAGTGTATGTCTTGGAAGTTAATTTAACGCTGTTGCCATAATAAGAAGCTGTTAGGTTTTTATGTCCCTTTATGGAAAATTCTCAGATAGAAACAGTAGTCTTTTCAGTATGAAAGAAAAAAAATGTGGTTTCATTTAGATTTGATTACATTCTTGAATTTTTTTACCACTTGCCCATTATTGGTAATTATATCATCTTTATGTGGACTTTATATTATACTACGTCATATGAAGTGTATTGCTATTTAAAATGTAAAGGGAAATAATATCAATAATAAAATAATTTGGTAGCGATGTGCATTCGGGTAATTCGTCAGCTACCGAATTGGGAAGATGGCGGCTGCCAGCAGTATACTGATCTTTTCGTAGCCGTGCTTCTTCTTGTGAAAGTGCAAAAAACTAAGATCTGGATGTACAATTATAGATATATTAAATACACAGTAGACCTAATAGTTAATAAAATATCTAGTAATGTAATTCAGTTATATTCTATATATATGTAAGTAATCAAAGTGAATACTTGTAGTTGCACATAAGAACAAACTGCTGTTAATCAAACCTTTTAATTGTATGTCACTTGTTTAATTATTATTAGTTACATAAATCAATTATTGTAAAGCACATCTAGGAAAGAGTTTGTTCTTTGTAAGAATCACTGCAGTAAGATTTTTTTTTTTATATACATCCCTAGACTCATTTTTACATTGTCAGCATGCGTTCCTTGGGATTCTGTCACTGATCCCAAGCTTGTTAAATGTTACATTAAGCAAGAATGACTTTCCATTTGGTTAAGGATTTAAATCAGTGATTCACAGCTAGTGTTTTGGGACACTTTATTGTGTCGCTAAACCAAGCGGAGAGTGTTACAAAGATTTAGTAGTGAGGGTGATGAGTGTGAAGCGCGTGGTCTGCAAGGGGAGATAATCTGCGCACTGTAGTGCAAATTATATTTAGAAAAAGGAAATACTGTGTAGATTTTTTTTACTAAGCAAAATTTGTCACCTCCTTATGTTGCTAGTTCTTCATTTTATTTTAAAAAATAACTTTGTCAGTTAAATATGATATATTTTATTATGATTTTTTTTTAATTTTACAACTTAAAGGGCATGAAATCAGGGTGGATAAAATAAATCAAAGATATAAAAAAAAAATCAGATTTTTTTTTTATTTGCATCAGATTTCTTTTATTTAAATATATATATTTTTTTAATAAAAAAAATGTATCTATATATAGTTTCTATTTAAGGTATATTATAATTAAAGGTTATTCGGAATTAAGGATCAGTTTTTTATTATGTAGCATGAGGCTGTATATTTATGGCTGTAGGTTAATTTGTTTGGTAAATTAATTCCATTAATCCATACACAATGTCATGCTCTCCGAGAAGTTTTTGTCAGATTGTTTGGCATTTTTTCTGTCTAGAAGATATTATAACATATTATTGATGTGTAGTTCTCATAACTATGAGTTTGTGTCTGCAGAAATAACCTGCCCCTTCTTCACATAAAAAATGTTATAAAACAAACAGAGTTGAGAAATAGACCTCAAAGCAACACAAACACAAACTTTTTTCCATGATTCCGATAGAGAATAACATTTTCAGATTTATTACTTAAAGGGACACTGTACCCAAAAATTTTATTTCGTGATTCAGATTGAGCATGAAATTTTAAACAAATTTCGAATTCACTCCTATTATCAAATTTTCTTCATTCTCTTGGTATCTTTATTTGAAATGCAAGAATGTAAGTTTAGATGCCGGCCCATTTTTGGTGAACAACCTGGGTTGTCCTTGCTGATTGATGGATAAATTCATCCACCAATAAAAAAGTGCTGTCCAGAGTACTGAAACCATAATAATAACCAAATAATAATAGGAGTAAATTAGAAAGTTGCTTAAAATTGCATGCTCTTTCTGAATTACAATAGAAAAAATTTGGGTTCAGTGTCCCTTTAAATCAAATTTGCGTCATTCTCTTGGTATCCTTTGTTGAAGAAGAGCAGTGCTCTTCTGGGGCTTTGCTGAACAGATTGGGTGAAACAGTGACAAGCAGCTAGCAAACAGTAGTGCATTGCTTCTGAGCCTACCTATGTATGCTTTTCAAAAGTGGATATAAAAGAGAACAAAGCAAATTAGATAACAGGTGTAAACTGGAAAGTTGTTTAACATTGCATGTTCTATCTATATTATTAAAGTTTAATTTTGACTTTACTGTCCCTGCAATGCCCCTGCAAATCTATGTAGGTAGAACATTTCTAGAAAAATTCTATTTAAGAAAAATCCTAAGTTTCAAGAAACTCAAGGAGTAGAAGATTGTTTGTTCGGAGTGGAATAGATCTGCACAAGGACCTAAGTGTGAGGAGGGAGGGCAAGCATTAACAGTGAAATAATATAATGTTATTTTTTTAGTTAAAGCTATTTGTTATTATTAACATTTTTTCTCCTCCCATTAAAGTACAGCTGAAAAGTTGATCAAATAGGAACCTATTAAACTGGAGATAGTTCAACTCGCAATAATTTCTCAATAATTTAATAATCTATGTATTTTTAATGGTATATAAATCAGTAATTTTCTGATATAACTGGAAAAATAATCTGAAAAGTTGTTCTAAAAATTAAACCTTTATGTAGAAAACCACAATTTAAATTGAGTCTTCCTGCTAGTGATTTAAATCAAATCCACCCTAGATTAACCCAATTTTTTTCTATTGTGATTCAGATAGAGCATATGATTTTAAACTATTTAGTTATGTGATTGAAGAGAGTCTGGTGAATTATTTGCAAGTCTTAAAGGGACACTGAACCCAATTTTTTTTCTTTTGTGATTCAGATAGAGCATGCAATTTTAAGCAACTTTCTAATTTACTCCTATTATCAATTTTTCTTTGTTCTCTTGATGTCTTTATTTGAAAAAGAAGGCATCTAAGCTTTTTTTTTTGGTTAAGGACTCTGGATAGCACCTTTTTATTAGTGGATGAATTTATCCACCAATCAGCAAGGTCAAGGTTGTTCACCAAAAATGGGCCAGCATCTAAACTTACATTCTTGCATTTCAATAAAGATACCAAGAGAATGAAAAAAGTAAATTTGAGAGTAAATTTGAAAGTTGCTTAAAATGTCATTCTCTATCTGAATCACGAAAGAAAAAACAGCTTTACGGTATTGTTACACATCTTTAAAGGTATAAGCTTGTGTGACCTAGTAGAAGAGCAATCACCTATAGAACTGTACATTAAAGGGACAGTCTAATCTAAAATAAACTTTCATGATTCAGGTAGGGCATGTAATTTTTAAACAGCTTTCCAATTTACTTTTATCATCATTTTCTTTGTTCACTTTGTATTCTTAGTTGAAAGCTAAACCTAGGAGGATTATATGCTAATTTCTTAGCCCTTGAAGGCCGCCTCTTATCTGAATGCATCTTGACAGTTTTTCACAACTAGGGGGTGTTAGTTCATGTGTGCCATATAGATAACATCGTGCTCACGCCTATGGAGGTACCTAAGATTCAGCACTGATTGGCTAAAATGCAAGTCTGTCAAAAGAACTGAGATAAGGGGGCAGTCTGCAAAGGCTTAGATACAAGGTAATCACAAATGTAAAACGTATATTAATATAACTGAGATAAGGGGCAGTCTGCAGACGCTTAGATACGAGATAATCAAGATAATCACAGAGGTACAAAGTATATTAATATAACTAAGATAAGGAGCAGTCTGCAGAGTCTTAGATACACGGTAATCAGAGGTAAAAAGTGTATTTATATAACTGAGATAAGGGGGCAGTCTGCAGAGGCTTAGATACAAGGTAATCACAGAGGTAAAAAGTATATTAATATAACTGAGATAAGGGGCAGTCTGCAGAGGCTTAGATTCAAGGTAATCACAGAGGTAAAAGGTATATTAATATAACTGAGATAAGGGGCAGTTTGCAGAGGCTTAGATACAAGGTAATCACAGGGGTAACAAGTTTATTAATATAGAAGTGTAGGTTATGCAACACTGAGGAATAGGTAATAAAGGGATCATCTATCTTTTTAAACAATAACAATTCTATTGTAGACTGTCCCTTTAAGGGCGAGCTCTATGGAGGGTTTTATGATGGTTATGTGTAACCTTGCATCATAGAATATTTTTAAATTAAATTAATTATATTAACATGTAGTTTTCCATATGTGCAAATGTATTATTAGTTTCTACTTTATAATCTAAACTTTATTTACTAGTAATATAAATTTATGGATAGTTTAATTTAATTAAAATAGATTGCAGAACACCACCCGGCTAATTTTACTGACCATCAGGCTAAAATGTAAGCCAATATGAAGCTAAAATTAGTAAATACATTTTTTTTTTTTTTTATAATTCTTGTTTCACAAATTATTATTACATAAATTTATGTTAAAGTTTGCAACTAATTTGTTCTTTGGATAGCTTGAGTAACATTGCACAGCGTTACACTGCCCCACATCCACGTACTTCATAATGCCACTTGGCTGGCAAATAATTCTATTGAGAACAGTGGACTGTTAATATTGTGTATTAAAGGTATCCCCGAGCAATTAAAGATATTTCCACTTGTTTGTATATACATCGGACAGAACATTTATTTTCTTTATTCATGTGTAGCTGAATAAAAAAAAAAAATTTCAATATAAAAAGTAAGGTATTTTTGCTGTAAAATACCTTACTTGCCTAAGATAGGGAGAGTCCACGGCTTCATTCCTTACTGTAGAAAAATACAACACCTGGCCACCAGAGGGAGGCAAAGACACCCCAGCCAAAGGCTTAACTATCCCTCCCACTTCCTCATTACCCCAGTCATTCTTTGCCTTTTGTCACGATAGGAGGTGGCAGAGAAATTTCAGAAGATTCAGAGAGTCCTGAAAAAGGGTATCTGCCCTTTGAGATAGGACTGGAGTTTTAAGTAGTCATGTCAACGTCTCAGTGAGAGTATTGATGAACGTTAGAGTCTGGAGATGCAGGGAAAGTTTTTCTGTGAAACGATCCAGACTACTGCTAACAGCTCCTAAGCAATCACTGCCTGCTTTCTCTCACTCAAGTCCATGTCAGGAGCGCTGCTATAAGACTGTCACACTTGAGAGGCTGTGTTCTGTTCCACAGCATGCATCCTGGAAGTAAGATTGTTTCATTTTTTACACATAAAACACTATAACAGGGTCACAGTATGGCTCCTTTATAACCTTGATAGGATCCAGGGTTAATATCCTCTGAGAGGGATTTATTGAACAGTTGGGGTTAATTAATCAGTGTATTAATTATTTACATGCTACTTTGTGTGATTTTATGTTCTGGGCTCATAGACTGTGTGTTTTTGGCTGGAACAAACAGGTTTCACTTTAGTTTTTGAAAGTGTTGCACAGCTCCTATTAACTTGCTGTACTTTTCATAGCATGTGGTCTATGTTCATTTCCTCCATTGACATGTTATAAGGTACTTCTTCTGTACTAAATCATACCTGTTTATATTGTGAGGAGGCAGTGGTTTTCCCACCCACTCAATTATGTTCCACATGCCTTAACACCGTTATAAGGTCTAAGAAGAGAGACAAGCCTGCTAAGGATATTAGTCCCTCTGAGCCGTTTACCTCTCAGGACTCGGCAACCCTTGAGATTACTACCCTTGCTACATTATCCACTCCACATGCAGTTCCCCAGAGCACATCTAATCCTCCATCCAGAGGGGTCTTTCTTCCTGCGGACTTTGCCGCACAGTTACAAATGGCAGTGTCTGCGGCCCACAGTGCATTACCTTGCTCTAACAAACACAAGAAAAGGTTAAACATAGCTCTCCTGACCCGGAGTCATCTAAATATTTATTGGATTTAGCTATTATGTCCCAGTTATCCGATGATGAGTTAAACTCTGTAGCTTCAGAGGGTGAACTTTATGGGCCGGAGTCCTTAACGTCTAAGCCTCCTGCTGTGGAGGAACCATCCTTTATATTTAAAAGTGAGCACTTGCATTTTTTTTTTATTAAAGGAGGTTCTGTCTACGTTAGAGGTTCTAGAGGCCGTACTGTCTGAAGAATCTGATACCTAAATTAGACAGTTTCCGAAGACAGGAAAGTTCCTTTGACTTTTCCTGTGTCGGTTAAAATGGCGAACATTTTTAACAATGATTGGGAAAGAATTGGATCTTCCTTTTCCCCCTCGTCTACTTTTAAAAAGTTGTTCCCGGTCCCGGACTCTCAAATGGATTTGTGGGGCTCCATTCCTAAGGTGGATGGTGCTATCTCTACACGCTTGCTAAACTTACTACTATACCTCTTGAGGATAGTTCTTCGTTCAGAGAGCTGATGGATAAGCAAATGGAAACCTTTCTGAGAAAGATGTTTCTACATTCAGGATTTTTATTTCAACCGGAGGCTGCAGTTGCCGTGGTTGCTGGAGCAGCTAATTACTGGTGCAACTCTTTATCGGTAATCATTGAGGTAGACTCTCTCCTCGAGGATATTTAAAGCTCTTAGAATTGTTAATTCTTTTATCTGTGATGCGAACATGCAAATTATTCGACTAAATGCAAAGGCCTCTAGCTTTGCGGTCCTAGCCCGCCGGGCACTCTGGGTGAAGTCTTGGTCTGCGGATATGACTTCTAAGTCCAGACTCCTTTCTCTTCCCTTCAAGGGAAAGATTTTATTTGGTCCAGGCCTGGACTCCTATATTTCTACGGTTACCGGAGGCAAGGGTGCCTTCCTACCGCAAGATAAGAAGGAGGCCTCTATGGATCAGATTTGTAAGGCGGCTACCTGGTACTCCTTGCATACATTTTCAAATTTTTACTAGTTTTATGTTTTTGCTTCGACTGAGGCAGCTGTCGGGAGAAAAGTTTTGCAGGCTGGGGTGCCCTCTGAATAGGGTCGGTCTCTTCCTTTTTGTTCCCTCACGTTATTTATTCAGTGTCCTCTGGATCTTGGGTATAGTTTTCCTAACAGTAAGGAATGAAGCCGTGGACTCTCCCTATATTAGGAAGGAAAACATAATTTATGCTTACCAGATAAATTCCTTTCCTTCCGGATAGGGAGAGTCCACGGCCCCCGCACATTTTTTCTTGTCTAAGGGCAGCCCCCTATTATTTTTTTTATTCTTCTGGCACCATTTATACCCTAATGTTTCTCCTACTTTTCCTTGTTTTCTCGGCGGAATGACTGGGGTAATGAGGAAGTGGGAGGGATATTTAAGCCTTTGGCTGGGGTGTCTTTGTCTCCTCCTGGTGGCCAGGTGTTGTATTTCCCAACAGTAAAGAATGAAGCCATGGACTCTCCCTATCCGTAAGGAAAGGAATTTATCTGGTAAGCAAAAATGATGTTTTTGTGTAAAAACTAATTTACAGTTCACTGTAATTGGCCGCAGTCAAGTTAACATACTCGCCAGCATTATTAAAGTAGTTTTGCGAATCGTTAAAGGGACACTAAAGTCATTATTAAACTTTCAGGATTCAGATAGAGTATGTAGCTTTGTGACTTTGTAATTTACTTTCATTATCAAATATTGCACAGTTTTTTATATGCACAGTTTGAGGCACCAGCTTCTACTGAGCATGTGTAAGAGGTCATATGCAAATAAATGTCATTGATCAATTTCAGAATGGAATTACAGGAAAAGGGGACAAAATAAATAATGAAAGTGCATTGCAGACTTATTTTTATATATGCGATTTATCATTTTAGTATATCATCTCAAAGTGTTTAATGCCCCTTTAATACACTTATTTGTAAAAGCATTATTCATTAGCTTTTCTGTTTTTGTTTTTTTAAATGCGTCCACTCCAAAAATAACAAACTAATTCCCAGAACTAATGTCAAATGAAGACTTTGTTTTGTCTAATATAATTATTTAATATATTGAGGGTACAAACATCCTATTATTTTCCCCACATATGACCTTCAATCGTGCTTGTTTACCCGGGTTAACTAGTAGCAATACTGCAAGTGTCTTATCAGGAATGTTCTGCATTGTTTTGGGGAGTGCTGTTAATTGGATGTTGACCAGACTGGCATCTGAAGTCTTTATAAGGAAGGTTTATTTCTGAGACCCTTTTGTTATCGCTAAACTGGCCTAAGGTCATGGCTCTTTAGATGAAGTGTCAGCGGATGATACTGCTAAGTCAGACTATACCGCAGCTAAGTGATAAAGTGAAGCAGGAGCTGCTTGTAATAAACTGCAACTAAAGCACCATTATCCCTAGGACCTATTTGATGTTAAAGGGCCATAATACCCAAATGTTTAAACACTTGAAAGTGATGCAGCATAGCTGTAAAAAGCTGACTAGAAAATATCACCTGAACATCTCTATGTAAAAAAGAAAGATAGTTTACCTCAAAAAATCCTCAGTAGCAACCTCCCATTGTAAAGGATTTCTAAGCAGCATATTAGTGTGTCTGTCCCGGGACAACTGAAGGGATGAGCATCGTGAACTCTCATATTATTTCACCAATCAGGTAAAGGAAGCTTACTATGAAATCTCATGAGAGTTAAGTCAAATCTCATGAGATCACAGTAAGAGTTCATGACCTCAGCACTGCTGATGCTGATTGGCTGCTGTTCATTTCTTCATTATTTTAATTTTTTACCTGCAGCTGGGAGCAGCTGAGTATAACTTTTTGCACAGAACTAACTCTACTGAGCTGAGGAGATTGTGAGGTAAAATATCTTCCTTTTTTACATAGAGATGCTCAGGTGATATTTTCCTGTCAGCTTTTTACAGTTATACTGCATCAGTTTCAAGTGATTTAGCATATGAGTATTATGTCCCTTTAAATAGTACTCACCCACTAGACATAATGATGCATTCATAGCAAGGAGTAGCCTAAGACTATGATGTGAATATATATTAGACAGTGTGCCAAAGCCAGAAACTAATAATTCATATGAACAGCACCAGGTATAATGTGGGTTAAAGGACTTTGCAAATAACAGCGTCAAAATGTGTAAAAAAAAGTGATAATGTCTCAAATGTGCATTAGTTAAAAAAAAAATCTATACGAGTGGCCACTAAGGGGTCGATTTATCAAGCTGCGGTGAACAGGGGCGCATATACATGCCCCAGTCCGCCACAACTCGCCTCTGGCGGGCTTAATTCCCCATGTGAAATATAGCATTACACACAAGCGCTATTTTGTGCTCACGTGCAATCCCGCCCCATGCCCACGCACAGCCAATCACACACAGAGCTGTCAATCTCCCCGGTTGGACGAGACTAGGGAGATTGAAATTTGCCACCTTAGGGGTGGGGAAATGTTAGGAAAGCAGCGGTCTGATGACCACTGCTTTTTAAATACGGCGTGCAGGTTCCCTTGTGTCTGATGACCGCTGCTTGTTGAATACTGACTGCAGGTTGTCTTGTGTCTGATGACCTCTGCTTGATAAATACTGATTGCAGGTTGTCTTGTGTCTGATGACCTCTGCTTGATAAATACTGACTGCAGGTTCTCTTGTGTCTGATGACCTCTGCTTGATAAATACTGACTGCAGGTTCTCTTGTGTCTGATGACCGCTGCTTGATAAATACTGACTGCAGGTTCTCTTGTGTCTGATGACCTCTGCTTGATAAATACAGACTGCAGGTTCTCTTGTGTCTGACCGCTGCTTGATAAATACAGACTGCAGGTTCTCTTGTATCTGATGACCTCTGCTTGATAAATACTGACTGCAGGTTCTCTTGCGTCTGTTGACCGCTGCTTGATAAATACTGACTTGTGTCTGATGACCGCTGCTTGTTGAATACTGACTGCAGGTTGTCTTGTGCCTGATGACCGCTGCTTGATAAATACGGACTGCAGGTTCTCTTGTGTCTGATGACCGCTGCTTGATAAATACTTACTGCAGGTTCTCTTGTGTCTGACTGCTGCTTGATAAATACTGACTGCAGGTTCTCTTGTGTCTGACTGCTGCTTGATAAATGCTGACTGCAGGTTGTCTTGTCTGATGACCGCTGCTTGATAAATACAGACTGCAGGTTCTCTTGTGTCTGATGACCGCTTCTTGATGAATACTGACTGCAGGTTCTCTTGTGTCTGATGACCACTGCTTGATGAATACAGACTGCAGGTTGTCTTGTGTCTGATGACCACTGCTTGATGAATACAGACTGCAGGTTGTCTTGTGTCTGATGACCGCAGCTTGATAAATACGGACTGCAGGTTCTCTTGTGAGGACATGCAGTCATTGCGAAGCCTTTGATAAATCGACCCCTTAGAGTTGAAACCGCTATGCTATAGCCAAGGCTCATAATGGCAGCAGCAGTGATACTGAACAAATCATCCAGTAAACTTCCTATAAGGAGACTCATATTGGTAGTGTTTACATAGTCATATGAATGTTAGGAGGCTGATATTGCAACAATATTACTGCATAATCCATCCAGCAACAAATTCCATAGAGGCACCTCCAATATAATAAAACTAACCAGTTCTGGATATATAAATAGGGTTAATGTATGCTGCAACGTAGAGACACTTAAAGGGACATTCCAGACAAAATTAGAAATTCACGTGGATGCATTTCTGTAATATACATTTATTAGCAAAAATGCTTCTAATAAGAGCTATAGCTGTTTCAAAATTGTATGGAAGTATGCACCGTGCACCAGCATTTTAAGTTCAGCACTTGCTCAGGAAGCCTAAGGTGCTTGTACCATCTGTTAATGACTCAATTTGTAAATTGCTGAATTGATACAATCTCCACTAGCGCTCTGAGCAGCTGCAGTATTTAAAATACTGGTGCACTGAGAATATCTATGTATACTTCACATGCACATGCAGAGAAAATTGCTAACACTATAACAGTGATAACTTTTACTAAAAGCATTTTGTCAATACATTTATATTGTAAATATGTTTCTATCCAAAGATTTAATTGATCTATTTGCATTTAAATTTTTACTGGAATGTCTCTTTAATTAAGGCTGCAAATATCCACCTCTCCAAGGGGTTCAAATACTGAGAGGAAATCCTCTCACCCAAGGGATCCGACTGAGGAACAGTCCATAAACCGGAAAGGTCTCACCAGTTGTTGCACTGTATGTATGTGTTGTCTCCATTGCTACAAAAACACTCAGTGCAGTAATCCCTACATGAGGTACATAGCCAATGTGTCTCTGCTAGAGATAGTATACAGCTGATACCAGAGTCTAGATGCCACTTGTAAGGATTACTGTCCATATACAAGTGGCATCTAGACTCTGGTATCAGCTGTATACTATCTAAAAGCAGAGACACATTGGCTATGTACCTCGTGTAGGGATTACTGCCGATGTGTCTCTGCTGGAGATAGTATACAACTGATACCAGAGTCTAGATGCCACTTGTATATGGGCACACTTAGTTCAGTAATCCCTCCATGAGGTACATAGCCAATGTGTCTCTGCTGGAGATAGTATACAGCTGATACCAGAGTCTAGATGCCACTTGTATATGGACACACTAAGTGCAGTAATCCCTCTATGAGGTACATAGCCGATGTGTCTCTGCTGGAGATAGTATACAGCTGATACCAGAGTCTAGATGCCACTTGTATATGGACACACTTAGTTCAGTAATCCTTCCATGAGGTACATAGCCAATGTGTCTCTGCTGGAGATAGTATACAGCTGATACCAGAGTCTAGATGCCACTTGTATATGGACACACTAAGTGCAGTAATCCCTCTATGAGGTACATAGCCGATGTGTGTCTGCTGGAGATAGTATACAGCTGATACCAGAGTCTAGATGCCACTTGTATATGGACACACTCAGTGCAGTAATCCCTACAAGTGGCATCTAGACTCTGGTATCAGCTGTATACTATCTCCAGCAGAGACACATTGGCTATGTACCTCATAGAGGGATTACTGCACTGAGTGTGTCCATATACATGAGGTACATAGCCAATGTGTCTCTGCTGGAGATAGTATACAGCTGATACCAGAGTCTAGATGCCACTTGTAGGGATTACTGCACTGAGTGTGTCCATATACAAGTGACATCTAGACTCTGGTATCAGCTGTATACTATATCCAGCAGAGACACATCGGCTATGTGCCTCATGTAGGGATTACTGCACTTAGTGTGTCCAGACTTTTCTGCTTAAGGTATGACTAGCCATATTTCTAACAAGACTGTGTAATGCTGGAAGGCTGTCATTTCCCCTCATGGGGACCGGTAAGCCATTTTCTTAGTCTCAAACAGAATAAAGGGCTTAATATGGGCTATAAAACTGGTAGACACTTTTATGGGCAAAATCGATTGCTTTATTTGGGCATTTTATACATGTTTATGCTGGTAATTCACACTTATAAACTTGGGGAATGTTTTTTAACGTCAGGCACTGTGTTAGACACCTTTTCCAGTCAGGAAAGACCTTCTCAGTTGTAGGCTGAGCCTCATTTTCGCTCCATTACTGCGCAGTTACTTTTGAGAGCAAGACATGCAGATGCATGTGTGAGGATCTGAAAGTAGTTGGAAAAGTTCCTAGAAGGCTTCATTTGGTATTGTATTCCCCCCTGGGTTTGGTAAAGTCGCAGCAAAGGCTGTAGCTGGGACTGTAGAGGGGTTAAAACTGTAACCGGCTCCGGTTTCGTTATTTTAAGGGTTAAAGCTCTTGGTGTGCAATACTTTGAATGCTTTAAGACACTGTGGTGAAATTTTGGTAAATTTTGAACAATTCCTTCATACTTTTTCACATATTCAGTAATAAAGTGTGCTCTGTTTAAAATTTAAAGAGACGGTAACGGTTTTGTTTTAAAACGGTTTTTGTGCTTTATTGACAAGTTTAAGCCTGTTTAACATGTCTGTACCTTCAGATAAGCTATGTTCTATATGTATGAAAGTCAATGTGTCTCTCCCTTCAAAATTGTGTGATAATTGTACCATAGCGTCCAAACAAAGTAAGGACAGTACTGCCACAGATAATGAAGTTGCCCAAGATGATTCATCAGATGAAGGGAGTAGACATGGTTCTACATCATCTCCTTCTGTGTCTATACCAGTTTTGCTCACGCAGGAGGCCCCTAGTACTTCTAGCGCGCCAATGCTTATTACTATGCAACAATTGACAGCAGTAATGGATAACTCCATAGCAAATATTTTATCCAAAATGCCTGCATATCAGAGAAAGCGCAATTGCTCTGTTTTAAACACTGAAGAGCAGGAGGGCGCTGATGATAATTGCTCTGTCATACCCTCACACCAATCTGAAGGGGCCATGAGGGAGGTTTTGTCAGATGGGGAAATTTCAGATTCAGGAAAAATTTCTCAACAGGCTGAACCTGATGTTGTGACATTTAAATTTAAATTAGAGCATCTCCGCGCACTGCTTAAGGAGGTGTTATCTACTCTGGATGATTGTGACAACCTGGTCATTCCAGAAAAATTATGCAAGATGGACAAGTTCCTAGAGGTTCTGGTGCACCCCGACGCTTTTCCTATACCCAAGCGGGTGGCGGACATAGTGAATAAGGAGTGGGAGAAGCCCGGCATACCTTTTGTCCCCCCTCCTATATTTAAGAAATGATTTCCTGTGGTCGACCCCAGAAAGGACTTATGGCAGACAGTCCCTAAGGTCGAGGGGGCAGTTTCTACTCTAAACAAGCGCACTACTATTCCTATCGAGGATAATTGTGCTTTCAAAGATCCTATGGATAAAAAATTGGAGGGTTTGCTTAAAAAGATTTTTGTACAGCAAGGTTACCTTCTGCAACCCATTTCGTGCATTGTTCCTGTCACTACAGCAGCGTGGTTCTGGTTCGAGGAACTAGAAAAGTCGCTCAGTAGAGAGACTCCATATGAGGAAGTTATGGACAGAGTTCACGCACTTAAGTTGGCTAATTCTTTTATTTTAGATGCCGCTTTGCAATTAGCTAGATTAGCGGCGAAAAATTCAGGGTTTGCAATAGTGGCGCACAGAGCGCTTTGGCTAAAGTCTTGGTCAGCGGATGTATCATCCAAGACAAAATTGCTTAATATCCCCTTCAAGGGTAAAACTCTCTTTGGGCCAGAATTGAAAGAGATTATCTCAGACATCACTGGGGGAAAGGGCCACGCCCTCCCACAAGATAGGCCTTTCAAAGCCAAGAATAAGTCTAATTTTCGTTCCTTTCGTAATTTCAGGAACGGACCGGCCTCTAATTCTGCATCCTCTAAGCAAGAGGGTAATGCTTCACAGACCAAACCAGCCTGGAAACCGATGCAAGGCTGGAACAAGGGTAAGCAGGCCAAGAAGCCTGCTGCTGCTAACAAAACAGCATGAAGGAGTAGCCCCCGATCCGGGATCGGATCTAGTGGGGGGCAGACTCTCTCTCTTTGCTCAGGCTTGGGCAAGAGATGTTCAGGATCCCTGGACGCTAGAAATAGTTTCTCAGGGTTATCTTCTGGAATTCAAGGAACTACCCCCAAGGGGAAGGTTTCACATGTCTCACTTATCCTCAAACCAAATAAAGAGACAGGCATTCTTACATTGTGTAGAAGACCTGTTAAAGATGGGAGTGATACACCCAGTTCCAATGGCGGAACAAGGAATGGGATTTTACTCAAATCTGTTCGTAGTTCCCAAAAAAGAGGGAACCTTCAGACCAATTCTGGATTTAAAAATCCTAAACAAATTTCTCAGAGTACCATCGTTCAAAATGGAAACCATTCGAACGATTCTACCTACAATCCAGGAAGGTCAATTTATGACTACCATGGATCTAAAGGATGCGTACCTACATATTCCTATTCACAAATAACATCATCAGTTCCTAAGGTTCGCCTTTCTGGGCAAACATTACCAGTTTGTGGCCCTCCCATTCGGGTTAGCCACTGCTCCAAGGATTTTCACAAAGGTACTCGGGTCCCTTCTAGCGGTTCTAAGACCGAGGGGCATTGCAGTAGTACCATACTTGGACGACATTCTAATACAAGCGTCGTCCCTTTCAAAGGCAAAGGCTCATACAGACATCGTTCTGGCCTTTCTCAGATCTCACGGATGGAAGGTGAACATAGAAAAAAGTTCTCTGTCTCCGTCCACAAGAGTTCCCTTCTTGGGAACAATAATAGATTCTTTAGAAATGAGGATTTTTCTGACAGATGTCAGAAAGTCAAAACTTCTAAGCGCTTGTCAAGTTCTTCATTCTGTTCCACGTCCTTCCATAGCTCAGTGCATGGAAGTAGTAGGGTTGATGGTTGCAGCAATGGACATAGTTCCTTTTGCGCGAATTCATCTAAGACCATTACAACTGTGCATGCTGAAACAGTGGAATGGGGACTATACAGACTTGTCTCCAGTGATTCAAGTAGATCAGAAGACCAGAGATTCACTCCGTTGGTGGCTAACCCTGGACCACCTATCCCAGGGAATGAGCTTCCGCAGACCAGAGTGGGTCATCGTCACGACCGACGCCAGTCTAGTGGGCTTGGGCGCGGTCTGTGAATCCCTGAAAGCTCAGGGACTATGGTCTCGGGAAGAGTCTCTTCTCCCGATAAACATTCTGGAACTAAGAGCGATATTAAATGCTCTCAGGGCTTGGCCTCAGCTAGCAAAGGCCAGATTTATAAGATTCCAATCATACAACATGACGACTGTTGCTTATATCAATCATCAGGGGGGAACAAGGAGTTCCCTGGCGATGAAAGAAGTGACCAAAATAATACAATGGGCGGAGGATCACTCCTGCCACCTATCTGCGATCCACATCCCAGGTGTGGAAAACTGGGAAGCGGATTACTTGAGTCGTCAGACATTCCATCCGGGGGAGTGGGAACTCCACCCGGAGATCTTTGCCCAGTTGACGCAATTATGGGGCATTCCAGATATGGATCTGATGGCGTCTCGTCAGAACTTCAAGGTTCCTCGCTACGGGTCCAGATCCAGGGATCCCAAGGCGACTCTAGTGGATGCACTAGTAGCGCCTTGGACCTTCAACCTAGCTTATGTGTTTCCACCGTTTCCTCTCATTCCCAGGCTGGTAGCCAGGATCAAGCAGGAGAGGGCCTCGGTGATCTTGATAGCTCCTGCGTGGCCACGCAGGACTTGGTATGCAGACCTGGTGAATATGTCATCGGCTCCACCATGGAAGCTACATTTGAGACAGGACCTTCTTGTACAGGGTCCATTCGAACATCCAAATCTGGTCTCCCTCCAGCTGACGGCTTGGAGATTGAACGCTTGATTTTATCAAAGCGTGGGTTTTCAGATTCTGTGATAGATACTCTGGTTCAAGCCAGAAAACCGGTAACTAGAAAAATTTACCATAAAATATGGAAAAGATATATCTGCTGGAGTGAATCCAAGGGATTCCCATGGAATAAGATAAAAATTCCTAAGATCCTTTCCTTTCTACAAGAAGGTTTGGATAAAGGATTATCTGCGAGTTCTCTAAAGGGACAGATTTCTGCTTTATCTGTCTTACTACACAAACGACTGGCAGCTGTGCCAGATGTTCAAGCATTTGTTCAGGCTCTGGTTAGGATCAAGCCTGTTTACAGACTTTTGACTCCTCCCTGGAGTTTAAATCTAGTTCTTTCAGTTCTTCAAGGGGTTCCGTTTGAACCTTTATATTCCATAGATATTAAGTTGTTATCTTGGAAAGTTTTGTTTTTGGTTGCTATTTCTTCTGCTAGAAGAGTTTCTGAGTTATCTGCTCTGCAGTGTACTCCGCCCTATCTGGTGTTCCATTCAGATAAGGTTGTTTTGCGTACGAAGCCTGGTTTTCTTCCAAAGGTTGTTTCCAACAAAAATATTAACCAGGAGATAGTTGTACCTTCTTTGTGTCCGAATCCAGTTTCAAAGAAAGAACGTTTGCTACACAATTTAGATGTAGTCCGTGCTCTAAAATTCTACTTAGAAGCTACAAAAGAGTTCAGACAAACATCTTCTCTGTTTGTCGTCTATTCTGGTAAAAGGAGAGGTCAAAAAGCAACTTCTACCTCTCTTTCCTTTTGGCTTAAAAGCATCATCCGTTTGGCTTATGAGACTGCCGGACGGCAGCCTCCTGAAAGAATCACAGCTCACTCCACTAGGGCTGTGGCTTCCACATGGGCCTTCAAGAACGAGGCTTCTGTTGATCAGATATGTAAGGCAGCAACTTGGTCTTCACTGCACACTTTTGCCAAATTTTACAAATTTTATACTTTTGCTTCTTCGGAGGCTATTTTTGGGAGAAAGGTTTTGCAAGCCGTGGTGCCTTCCGTTTAGGTAACCTGATTTGCTCCCTCCCTTCATCCGTGTCCTAAAGCTTTGGTATTGGTTCCCACAAGTAAGGATGACGCCGTGGACCGGACACACCAATGTTGGAGAAAACAGAATTTATGCTTACCTGATAAATTACTTTCTCCAACGGTGTGTCCGGTCCACGGCCCGCCCTGGTTTTTTTTTTTAATCAGGTTTGATGAATTATTTTCTCTAACTACAGTCACCACGGCACCCTATGGTTTCTCCTATTTTTTCCTCCTGTCCGTCGGTCGAATGACTGGGGTGGGCAGAGCCTAGGAGGGACTATATGGCCAGCTTTGCTGGGACTCTTTGCCATTTCCTGTTGGCAAAGAGATATTCCCACAAGTAAGGATGACGCCGTGGACCGGACACACCGTTGGAGAAAGTAATTTATCAGGTAAGCATAAATTCTGTTTTTCTGATTTTTCATCAGGATAAGGTGATTTTGCTGTCTTCATTTCGATTTTTACCTTAGTTGTGAATTCTAACAACATTAGTAGAGCAATTATTGTCCCTTTCTTGTGTCCTAATCCTAAGAATTCTTTGAAAAGATTTTTGAAATATGTTGAAGCTACTCAGATTTCAGAAAGACTTCTAGTCTATTTGTTATCTTTTCTGGTTTTAGGAAAGGTCAGAAGGCTTCTGCCATTTTTTTGGCATCTTGGTTAAAGCTTTTGATTCATCATGCTTATTTGGAGTCGGGTTAATCCCCCGCCTCAGAGGATTACGTCTCATTCTACTAGGTCAGTTTCTACTTCCTGGGCTTTTAAGAATGAAGCTTCTGTTGATCAGATTTGCAAAGCAACAACTTGGTCTTCTTTGCATACTTTTACTAAATTCTACCATTTTGGTGTTTTCTCTTCTTCAGAAGCAGTTTTTGGTAGAATAGTACTTCAGGCAGCTGTTTCAGTTTGATTCTTCTGCTTATAATTTCAGTTTTTTTCATTATAAAAATTGAAACTTTTGATTTGGGTTGTGGATTAATTTTTCAGCGGAATTGGCTGTCTTTATTTTATCCCTCCCTCTCTAGTGACTCTTGCGTGGAAGTTCCACATCTTGGGTATCTGCTATCCCATACGTCACTAGCTCATGGACTCTTGCTAATTACATGAAAGAAAACATAATTTATGTAAGAACTTACCTGATGAATTCATTTCTTTCATATTAGCAAGAGTCCATGAGGCCCACCCTTTTTGTGGTGGTTATGATTTTTTTGTATAAAGCACAATTATTCCAATTCCTTATTTTTGATGTTTTCGCTCCTTTCTTATCACCCCACTTCTTGGCTATTCGTTAAACTGAATTGTGGGTGTGATGAGGGGTGTATTTATAGGCATTTTAAGGTTTGGGAAACTTTTCCCCTCCTGGTAGGAATGTATATCCCATATGTCACTAGCTCATGGACTCTTGCTAATATGAATGAAATGAATTTATCAGGTAAGTTCTTACATAAATTATGTTATACACACACACACGTGTAAGTGTGGGAAGAAAATATATAAATTCAATAAATTCATTGGTGTCAGTGGGCTGGTATCACTTAACCACTGTGCCATGGTCCAGTCCGATCTGCAACTTTCCCACGCTGTCCTCCCACTAAACTTGCACTGTCTGTGCATTGTACTCTGACAGGCCTGCCCGGTATTTCTTATGTGTGGAGCGTCAGGCCTGTCACAGCAAGCGCGCAGTGGGGGCATTTTAGGTCGTGGCCCACCAGAAGGGTTGTCAAGACCCGGTACTGGGCTGTGGCCCGGCTTCTGAGAAACCAGGTTCTATCTGAATCATGAAAGAAAAATGTGGGTTTCATGTCCCTTTAAGAGCAGTTATCTACATGTATTTGCAACTTAATCTTTTCCTTCTTTTTCATTTGACAATTGTACCTGTCACCCGTTGCTGCGGTATTCTGGAAGTATGCATCTTTAGTAGGTTGATGCTGTATGGCATTTTGTTTCATTTCCAGCCCTCAAGTTTAAACAGGACAGCTTTTATGCACTAGAACCAGTGAGGACATTCGAAAATGTTAGCACCAGGTTCTCAAACTTCTCTATAATATAAAACCTTCACACTTGTTAGGAATAGGTTCTTAAGAACTGGTGAGAACAGGCTGAATCCCACCACTGACTAGATCAATCAGGTGTCTGGTATACATGGTTACCAACCTCTTCTACCCCATGGTTACCAACCTCCTCTACTCCATGGTTACCAACCTCCTCTACCCCACGGTAATTCTAAAACCTGACTTCGTAGCGGATCCTGCTATGCTCTAAGCCAGGGGTGTCCAAACTTTGCTCTACAGAGGTTTTGGAACTACATTTCCGATGATGCTCAGCCAGCATTTTATCGAGCTGAGCATCATGGGAAATGTAGTTCCAAAACCTCTGGAGAGCAAAGTTTGGACACCCCTGCTCTAAGCAAATGCAACTTTAAAATGTTTTCTTGTGTTGTACAGAACCCGTGGAAACTATTTGTTAACTATTTTATTTATGCACTTTGATGTATGCCCTTTTTGTAAGGATGTGTCCAGTGCAAATGCAAGCTTTAAAACATATAGTAGCAAGTTTTTATAGCTCAAATAACTTTTCAGGTATATAGGGCGAGATTACATATACAGCGCAGGCTTCAGCTCAAGCGCTGTAACCCTCACCCCCTGTAATTTCACCTCGCTCATCGGGGTATCCAATAAACCCCGTCGGCAGTTCATAAAGTGCCGTAAGTCTGATAAACTAGCAATGTCCAGAAAAAGAGCGTAAATACAAATTTCTGGAGTCGCTAGGGACTTAGGGCACTTAAGAAACTGCCGGCGCCTAAGAAAATTAAAACAAAATATCAAATCTCCCATAAAAATCTAACACGCCTCCCAAAAATATCCGCCATCAAACCCACATCGGAACTAATATAAGTATTATAATTATATATTAACCTGTAAACCGACAACCCCCCCACAACGCAATATGCCTAATTAAAGTATTAACCCCATAAACCGCCAAAGCCCACAACACAAACTGCCTATTAAAGTATTAACCCCTAAACTGCCAAAGCCCACAACGCAAATAAATAATTAAATTACTAAGCCCCCTAACCTAACACCCCCTAATTGAACCCAAGTTACCTAAATTATACAATACTAAAGTTACTATTAAAATAAAAAACCTAACACTACTTTAAAAAATAAAAAATTAAGTATAAATTAAAGGGACAGTCTAGTCAAAATTAAAATTCTGGTGTAAACTGTCCCTTTAAGCTACAATTACAGAAAATAAAAAAAATCTAAGATTACAGAAAATAAAAAACAAAATTGTCAAATTTTTTAAAAATTAAACCTAATCCCTATGAAAATAAAAAAAAGCCCCCCCAAAATAAAAACACACCTAATCTAAGAATAAACTACCAGTAGCCCTTAAAATGGCTTTTTGCAGGGCATTGCCCCAAGATAAACAGATAAAAGATACAGTCAAAATACACAAAGTCCCCCCTAACAGTAAAAAAATCCCCACAACCAAAACCCCCAAAATAAAAGAACCTAACACTAAACAACCTAAACTACCCATTGCCCTGAAAAGGGCGTTTGTTTGGGCATTGCCCTTAAAAGGGCATTTAGCTCTTTTACAAAGTGCCCACCCTAATCTAAATAAATTTAAAAAAAAAACCCTAAGTCTTAGCCCCAGGTTGATAATCACCATTCCTGAAGTCCGGCGGAGAAGGTCCTGTCCCATGCGGTGAAGTCTTCTTCCAAATGGCGACCTCTTCTTTCTTCTTCCAGGAACAATCTGGCGCGGAGCTGAAGACTGGCGACCCTGGAACTGAAGACCGGCGACCACGGAGCCATGGAGCGTGGAGGATCCTTTTTGTATGATCGCCGCCATACACTGGATACTGAATTCAAGGTATGCGATTTAAAATTGGCGTCCCTTGAATTCCTATTGGCTGATTTGATTCTTCAAATGATTTGAATAGCCAATAGAATTTCAGTAGCTCTCATCCTATTGGCTGATTTGAATTTGAAGAATCAAATCAGTCTATAAGGGACCACATTTTTAATCGCGTACCTTGAATTCACTATCCAGTGTACGGCGGCGATCGTACAAAGAGGATCCTCCACGCTCCATGGCTCCGCGGTCGCCGGTCTTCAGTTTCAGGGTTGCCGGTCTTCAGCTCCACGGTCATTGGTCTTCAGCTCCCCCCTCCGCTCTGCGCCAGATTGTTCCTGGAAGAAGAAAGAAGCGTTTGCCGCTTGGAAGAAGACTTCACCGCATGGGACAGGACCTTCTCCGCCGGACTTCAGGAATGATGAGTATCAACCTGGGGGTTAAACTTAGGTTTGTTTGTTTTTTTATTTAGATTAGGGTGGGCACTTTGCTAAAAAGCTAAGTGCCCTTTTAATGGCAATCCCCAAACAAATGCCCTTTTCAGGGCAATGGGTAGTTTAGATTTTTTAGTGTTAGGGGGGACTTTGTGTATTTTGACTGTAAAAGAGCTTTTTATCTGGGGGCAATGCCCTGCAAAAAGCCCTTTTAAGGACTACTGGTAGTTTCTTAGATTAGGGGGTGTTTTTATTTTGGGGGGCTTTTTTCATAGGGATTAGCTATAATTTTTTAAAATTTGATAATTTTGTTTTTTATTTTCTGTAATTGTAGCTTAAAAGCACAGTCTACACCAGAATTTTAATTTTGACTAGACTGTCCCTTTAATTTATACTTAGTTGTTTTTTTTTATTTAAATAGTGTTAGGTTTTTTTATTTTAATAGTAACTTTAGTATTTTGTAATTTATGTAATTTGGTTTCATTTAGGGGGTGTTAGGTTAGGGGGCTTAGTCATTTTTGGCGGTTAATACTTTAGTAGGTAGCCTGCGTTGTGGGCTTTGGCGGTTTAGGGGTTAATACTTTAATAGGTAGTTTGTGTTGTGGGTTAATGGCGGATTAGGGGTTAATAGTTTTAATTTAATTTAATAGGTAGTTTGCGATGTTGGGGTTGGCGAATTTAGGGGTTCATACTTCAGTTATTAATTCCGATGTGGGTTTGATGGCGGATATAGGGGTTAATATACTTTATTAGTTATTGCGGTGGGGGACTGCGGTTGACAGTTAGATATTGCGCATGCGTTAGGTGTTAGTTTATTTTTGCAGGCAGTTTCAGGAGTTATGGTGCTCCCATACTCAGTGCAAGGCTTGCTGCGGCTGCCTTGTGTTGTGAGGTGAAAATGGAGTAAGATTTCTCCATTTTCGCCACGTAAGTCCTTGCGCTGAATATTGGATACCGATTTGCGTTGCGGTCCCATGTTAGCTTATGAGAGTAAAAATTGCGGGCGACGGGTGAAATATACTTACCGCATTTATATGCAGTGCTGTATATTGGATACCAAAACCGTGAGAAAACCGGCGTCGCCGGCTTTTGCGGGCGACGCCGCATATGTAATGGGGCCCATAGTGTTGATGTTGCCTTGTTACTTGGTATAATAACTTGTGGCCCATTTACTAATGTATTGCTTGATTAGTGTAGTGATTGCACAGGGGAACAATTTTTGTCCACTACAGAAACAAATTAACACTTTGCAGCATAATTAATTTACTGTGTCACACATGAGAATATTAAATAGAGAATGTGCTTAAAGGGACAGTGTACTCCAGCATTGTTATTGTTTAAAAAGACAGATAATCCCTTTATTACCCATTCCCCAGTTTTGCATAACACAGTTATATTAATATAATTTTTACCTCTAATTACCTTGTATCTAAGCCTCTGCAGACTGCCCCTTATCTCAGTTCTTTTGACAGACTTGCATATTAGCCAATCAGTGCTGACTCCTGGGTAACTCCAGAGACGTGAGCACAATGTTATCCACATGACACACATGAACTAACGCCCTATAGTTGTAAAAAACTGTCAAATACATTGAGATAAGAGGCAGCCTTTAAGGTCTAAGAAATTAGCATACGAGCCTACCTAGGTTTAGCTTTCATAAAGGAATACCAAGAGAACAAAGCAAATTTAATGATAAAAGTGAATTGGAAAGTTGTTTAAAATTACCCTTTCTTTCATGTAATTAGCAAGAGTCCATGAGCTAGTGACGTATGGGATATACATTCCTACCAGGAGGGGCAAAGTTTCCCAAACCTCAAAATGCCTATAAATACACCCCTCACCACACCCACAATTCAGTTTTACAAACTTTGCCTCCGATGGAGGTGGTGAAGTAAGTTTGTGCTAGATTCCACGTTGATATGCGCTCCGCAGCAAGTTGGAGCCCGGTTTTCCTCTCAGCGTGCAGTGAATGTCAGAGGGATGTGAGGAGAGTATTGCCTATTTGAATGCAGTGATCTCCTTCTAAGGGGTCTGTTTCATAGTTCTCTGTTATCGGTCGTAGAGATTCATCTCTTACCTCCCTTTTCAGATCGACGATATACTCTTATATATACCATTACCTCTGCTGATTCTCGTTTCAGTACTGGTTTGGCTATCTGCTATATGTAGATGAGTGTCCTGGGGTAAGTAAGTCTTATTTTCTGTGACACTCCTAGCTATGGTTGGGCACTTTGTTTATAAAGTTCTAAATATATGTATTCAAACATTTATTTGCCTTGACTCAGAATGTTCAACTTTCCTTATTTTTCAGACAGTCAGTTTCATATTTGGGATAATGCATTTTAATTTAACATTTTTCTTACCTTAAAATTTGACTTTTTCCCTGTGGGCTGTTAGGCTCGCGGGGGCTGAAAATGCTTCATTTTATTGCGTCATTCTTGGCGCAAAAATTCTATTTCCGTTTCCGGCGTCATACGTGTCGCCGGAAGTTGCGTCATTTTTTGACAATATTTTGCGCCAAAAATGTCGGCGTTCCGGATGTGGCGTCATTTTTGGCGCCAAAAAGCATTTAGGCGCCAAATAATGTGGGCGTCTTATTTGGCGCGAAAAAATATGGGCGTCACTTTTGTCTCCACATTATTTAAGTCTCATTTTTTATTGCTTCTGGTTGCTAGAAGCTTGTTCTTTGGCATTTTTTCCCATTCCTGAAACTGTCATTTAAGGAATTTGATCAATTTTGCTTTATATATATGTTGTTTTTTCTCTTACATATTGCAAGATGTCTCACGTTGCATCTGAGTCAGAAGATACTACAGGAAAATCGCTGTCAAGTGCTGAATCTACCAAAGCTAAGTGTATCTGCTGTAAACTTTTGGTAGCTATTCCTCCAGCTGTTGTTTGTATTGATTGTCATGACAAACTTGTTAAAGCAGATAATATTTCCTTTAGTAAAGTACCATTGCCTGTTGCAGTTTCTTCAACATCTAAGGTGCAGAATGTTCCTGATAATATAAGAGATTTTGTTTCTGAATCCATAAAGAAGGCTATGTCTGTTATTTCTCCTTCTAGTAAACGTAAAAAATCTTTTAAAACTTCTCTCCCTACAGATGAATTTTTAAATGAACATCATCATTCTGATTCTGATGATTACTCTGGTTCAGAGGATTCTGTCTCAGAGGTTGATGCTGATAAATCTTCATATTTATTTAAAATGGAATTTATTCGTTCTTTACTTAAAGAAGTACTAATTGCTTTAGAAATAGAGGATTCTGGTCCTCTTGATACTAATTCTAAACGTTTAGATAAGGTATTTAAAGCTCCTGTGGTTATTCCAGAAGTTTTTCCTGTTCCTAATGCTATTTCTGCAGTAATTTCCAAAGAATGGGATAATTTGGGTAATTCATTTACTCCTTCTAAACGTTTTAAGCAATTATATCCTGTGCCGTCTGACAGATTAGAATTTTGGGACAAGATCCCTAAAGTTGATGGGGCTATTTCTACCCTTGCTAAACGTACTACTATTCCTACGTCAGATGGTACTTCGTTTAAGGATCCTCTAGATAGGAAAATTGAGTCCTTTCTAAGAAAAGCTTATCTGTGTTCAGGTAATCTTCTTAGACCTGCTATATCTTTGGCTGATGTTGCTGCAGCTTCAACTTTTTGGTTGGAAACTTTAGCGCAACAAGTACCACATCGTGATTCTCATGATATTATTATTCTTCTTCAGCATGCTAATAATTTTATCTGTGATGCCATTTTTGATATTATCAGAGTTGATGTCAGGTTTATGTCTCTAGCTATTTTAGCTAGAAGAGCTTTATGGCTTAAAACTTGGAATGCTGATATGGCTTCTAAATCAACTTTACTTTCCATTTCTTTCCAGGGTAACAAATTATTTGGTTCTCAGTTGGATTCCATTATTTCAACTGTTACTGGTGGGAAAGGAACTTTTTTACCACAGGATAAAAAATCTAAAGGTAAAAACAGGGCTAATAATCGTTTTCGTTCCTTTCGTTTCAACAAAGAACAAAAGCCTGATCCTTCATCCTCAGGAGCAGTTTCAGTTTGGAGACCATCTCCAGTCTGGAATAAATCCAAGCCAGCTAGAAAGGCAAAGCCTGCTTCTAAGTCCACATGAAGGTGCGGCCCTCATTCCAGCTCAGCTGGTAGGGGGCAGGTTACGTTTTTTCAAGGAAATTTGGATCAATTCTGTTCACAATCTTTGGATTCAGAGCATTGTTTCAGAAGGGTACAGAATTGGTTTCAAGTTGAGACCTCCTGCAAAGAGATTTTTTCTTTCCCGTGTCCCAGTAAATCCAGTAAAAGCTCAAGCATTTCTGAAATGTGTTTCAGATCTAGAGTTGACTGGAGTAATTATGCCAGTTCCAGTTCCGGAACAGGGGATGGGGTTTTATTCAAATCTCTTCATTGTACCAAAGGAGGAGAATTCTTTCAGACCAGTTCTGGATCTAAAAATATTGAATCGTTATGTAAGGATACCAACGTTCAAGATGGTAACTGTAAGGACTATCTTACCTTTTGTTCAGCAAGGGAATTATATGTCCACAATAGATTTACAGGATGCATATCTGCATATTCCGATTCATCCAGATCATTATCAGTTCCTGAGATTCTCGTTTCTGGACAAGCATTACCAGTTTGTGGCTCTGCCGTTTGGCCTAGCTACAGCTCCAAGAATTTTTACAAAGGTTCTCGGTGCCCTGCTGTCTGTAATCAGAGAACAGGGTATTGTGGTATTTCCTTATTTGGACGATATCTTGGTACTTGCTCAGTCTTTACATTTAGCAGAATCTCATACGAATCGACTTGTGTTGTTTCTTCAAGATCATGGTTGGAGGATCAATTTACCAAAAAGTTCTTTGATTCCTCAGACAAGGGTAACCTTTCTGGGTTTCCAGATGGATTCAGTGTCCATGACTCTGTCTTTAACAGACAAGAGACGTCTAAAGTTGATTACAGCTTGTCGAAACCTTCAGTCACAATCATTCCCTTCGGTAGCCTTATGCATGGAAATTCTAGGTCTTATGACTGCTGCATCGGACGCGATCCCCTTTGCTCGTTTTCACATGCGACCTCTTCAGCTCTGTATGCTGAAGCAATGGTGCAAGGATTACACGAAGATATCTCAATTAATATCTTTAAAACCGATTGTTCGACACTCTCTAACATGGTGGACAGATCACCATCGTTTAATTCAGGGGGCTTCTTTTGTGCTTCCGACCTGGACTGTAATTTCAACAGATGCAAGTCTCACAGGTTGGGGAGCTGTGTGGGGATCTCTGACGGCACAAGGAGTTTGGGAATCTCAGGAGGTGAGATTACCGATCAATAATTTGGAACTCCGTGCAATTTTCAGAGCTCTTCAGTTTTGGCCTCTTCTGAAGACAGAATCGTTCATTTGTTTTCAGACAGACAATGTCACAACTGTGGCATACATCAATCATCAAGGAGGGACTCACAGTCCTCTGGCTATGAAAGAAGTATCTCGAATTTTGGTTTGGGCGGAATCCAGCTCCTGTCTAATCTCTGCGGTTCATATCCCAGGTGTAGACAATTGGGAAGCGGATTATCTCAGTCGCCAAACGTTGCATCCGGGCGAATGGTCTCTTCACCCAGAGGTATTTCTTCAGATTGTTCAAATGTGGGAACTTCCAGAAATAGATCTGATGGCGTCCCATCTAAACAAGAAACTTCCCAGGTATCTGTCCAGATCCCGGGATCCTCAGGCGGAGGCAGTGGATGCATTATCACTTCCTTGGAAGTATCATCCTGCCTATATCTTTCCGCCTCTAGTTCTTCTTCCAAGAGTAATCTCCAAGATTCTGAAGGAATGCTCGTTTGTTCTGCTGGTAGCTCCGGCATGGCCTCACAGGTTTTGGTATGCGGATCTTGTCCGGATGGCCTCTTGCCAACCGTGGACTCTTCCGTTAAGACCAGACCTTCTGTCACAAGGTCCTTTTTTCCATCAGGATCTGAAATCCTTAAATTTAAAGGTATGGAGATTGAACGCTTGATTCTTGGTCAAAGAGGTTTCTCTGACTCTGTGATTAATACTATGTTACAGGCTCGTAAATCTGTATCTCGAGAGATATATTATAGAGTCTGGAAGACTTATATTTCTTGGTGTCTTTCTCATCATTTTTCCTGGCATTCTTTTAGAATACCGAGAATTTTACAGTTCCTTCAGGATGGTTTAGATAAGGGTTTGTCCGCAAGTTCTTTGAAAGGACAAATCTCTGCTCTTTCTGTTCTTTTTCACAGAAAGATTGCTATTCTTCCTGATATTCATTGTTTTGTACAAGCTTTGGTTCGTATAAAACCTGTCATTAAGTCAATTTCTCCTCCTTGGAGTTTGAATTTGGTTCTGGGAGCTCTTCAAGCTCCTCCGTTTGAACCTATGCATTCATTGGACATTAAATTACTTTCTTGGAAAGTTTTGTTCCTTTTGGCCATCTCTTCTGCCAGAAGAGTTTCTGAATTATCTGCTCTTTCTTGTGAGTCTCCTTTTCTGATTTTTCATCAGGATAAGGCGGTGTTGCGAACTTCTTTTGAATTTTTACCTAAAGTTGTGAATTCCAACAACATTAGTAGAGAAATTGTGGTTCCTTCATTATGTCCTAATCCTAAGAATTCTAAGGAGAAATCGTTGCATTCTTTGGATGTTGTTAGAGCTTTGAAATATTATGTTGAAGCTACGAAATATTTTCGTAAGACTTCTAGTCTATTTGTTATCTTTTCCGGTTCTAGAAAAGGCCAGAAAGCTTCTGCCATTTCTTTGGCATCTTGGTTGAAATCTTTAATTCATCTTGCCTATGTTGAGTCGGGTAAAACTCCGCCTCAGAGAATTACAGCTCATTCTACTAGGTCAGTTTCTACTTCCTGGGCGTTTAGGAATGAAGCTTCGGTTGACCAGATCTGCAAAGCAGCAACTTGGTCCTCTTTGCATACTTTTACTAAATTCTACCATTTTGATGTATTTTCTTCTTCTGAAGCAGTTTTTGGTAGAAAAGTACTTCAGGCAGCGGTTTCAGTTTGAATCTTCTGCTTATGTTTTTCGTTAAAACTTTATTTTGGGTGTGGATTATTTTCAGCAGGAATTGGCTGTCTTTATTTTATCCCTCCCTCTCTAGTGACTCTTGTGTGGAAAGATCCACATCTTGGGTAGTCATTATCCCATACGTCACTAGCTCATGGACTCTTGCTAATTACATGAAAGAAAACATAATTTATGTAAGAACTTACCTGATAAATTCATTTCTTTCATATTAGCAAGAGTCCATGAGGCCCGCCCTTTTTTTGTGGTGGTTATGATTTTGTATAAAGCACAATTATTCCAATTCCTTATTTTATATGCTTTCGCACTTTTTTTATCACCCCACTTCTTGGCTATTCGTTAAACTGAATTGTGGGTGTGGTGAGGGGTGTATTTATAGGCATTTTGAGGTTTGGGAAACTTTGCCCCTCCTGGTAGGAATGTATATCCCATACGTCACTAGCTCATGGACTCTTGCTAATATGAAAGAAATGAATTTATCAGGTAAGTTCTTACATAAATTATGTTATCTCACTGGTTTTCAAACCTGTCCTCAGGGCTGAATTGGAGCACAGGTGAAATAATCAGCTGATTAGTAACCATGGTTATTTTACCTGCTCTCTTCCAAGGTGATCCAAAAAAACCTGGCCTGTTGGGGAGGTCTGAGGACATGTTTGAAAACCAGTGCTCTATCTGGATCATGGACGTTTCATTTTGACTTCCCCTTTTTAAAGATTTTCTATCATCAATATGAAAACCTTTTTATCCTATATGTAATTATGATGGAGGCACGTCCAGCCTCTTTGGATCTAAAAATACTGCAAACTTCCCAGAGACGTTTTAGAGGAACATTAAATAATGCAATTTTGTTGCAAAATTATTTATATATTTTTTTTAATTAAAGGGACAGAAAACACAACATTTTTCTTTTATGATTCAGATACAATATACCATTTTAAGCAACTTTCCAATTTATTTCAATTCAATTTTTTTCTTCGTTTTCTTATCCTTTGTTAAAAAGCAGGAAGGTAAGTTCAGGAGTGTGCACGTGTCTTCAGCACTATATGGCAACAGTGTTATACATTAGCAAGCGCACTAGATGGCAGCACTGTTTCCTGTCATGTAGTGCCCCCGACATGTGCACGCTACCTATCTAGATATCTCTTCAACAAAGGATAACTAGAGTACAAAGCACATTTAAAGGGACACTGAACCCAATTTTTTTCTTTTGTGATTCAGATAGAGCATGACATTTTAAGCAACTTTCTAATTTACTCCTATTATCAAACAGTCGGCTAGATTTAGAGTTCTGCGGCCAAAGGGGTGCGTTAGCTACGCGTGCTTTTTTCCCCCCGCACCTTTTAAATACCCCTGGTATTTAGAGTTCACAGAAGGGCTGCGTTAGGCTCCAAAAAGGGAGCGTAGAGGCATATTTACCGCCACTGCAACTCTAAATACCAGCAGTGCTTACGGACGCAGCCAGCTTCAAAAACGTGCTCGTGCACGATTCCCCCATAGGAAACAATGGGGCAGTTTGAGCTGAAAAAAAAATCTAACACCTGCCAAAAAGCAGCCCCATTGTTTCCTATGGGGAAACACTTCCTAAGTCTGCACCTAACACCCTAACATGAACCCTGAGTCTAAACACCCCTAACCTTACACTTATTAACCCCTAATCTGCCACCCCTGCTATCGCTGACCACTGCATATTATTTTTAACCCCTAATCTTCCGCTCCGTACACCGCCGCAACCTACGTTATCCCTATGTACACCTAATCTGCTGCCCCTAACACCGCCGACCTCTATATTATATTTATTACCCCCTAATCTGCCGCCCCCAACGTCGCCGCTACCTACCTACAATTATTAACCCCTAATCTGCCGACTGGACCTCACCGCTACTATAATAAAGTTATTAACCCCTAATCCGCCTCACTCCCGCCTCAAAAACCCTATAATAAATAGTATTAACCCCTAATCTGCCCTCCCTAACATAGCCGCCACCTAACTTCAAGTATTAACCCCTAATCTGCCGACCGGACCTCACCGCTACTCTAATAAATGTATTAACCCCTAAAGCTAAGTCTAACCCTAACACCCCCCTAAGTTAAATATAATTTTATTCTAACGAAATAAATTAAATCTTATTAAATAAATGTATTCCTATTTAAAGCTAAATACTTACCTGTAAAATAAACCCTAATATAGCTACAATATAAATAATAATTATATTGTAGCTATTTTAGGATTAATATTTATTTTACAGGCAACTTTGTATTTATTTTAACCAGGTACAATAGCTATTAAATAGTTAAGAACTATTTAATAGCTACCTAGTTAAAATAAATACAAAATTACCTGTAAAATAAATCCTAACCTAAGTTACAATTAAACCTAACACTACACTATCATTAAATAAATTAAATAAATTAAATACAATTACCTACAAATAAATACACTAACTAAAGTACAAAAAATAAAAAAATTACTAAGTTACAAAAAAAATAAAATAATTTACAAACATTATAAAAATATTACAACAATTTTAAGCTAATTACACCTACTCTAAGCCCCCTAATAAAATAACAAAGCCCCCCAAAATAAAAAAATTCCCTACCCTATTCTAAAATAAAAATTGTAAAGCTCTTTTACCTTACCAGCCCTTAAAAGGGCCTTTTGCAGGGCATGCCCCAAAGAATTCTGCTATTTTGCCTGTAAAAAAAAAACCATACAATACCCCCCCCAACATTCCAACCCACCACCCACACACCCCTACTCTAACCCACCCAAACCCCCCTTAAAAAAACCTTACACTACCCCCCTGAAGATCTTCCTACCTTGAGTCGTCTTCACTCAGCCAAGCCGAATTATTCATCCAAGCGGGGGCTGAAGAGGTCCATCATCCGGCTGAAGTCTTCATCCAAGCGGGGGCTGAAGAGGTCCATCATCCGGTTGAAGTCTTCTATCAAGCGACATCTTCAATCTTCTTTCTTCCGGCTCCATCTTCATCCCGCCAACGCGGAACATCCTTCCTCCACGACGAACTCCCGACGAATGAAGGTTCCTTTAAGGGACGTCATCCATGACTGGCTGAGCATCAAATGAACGATAAACAGAGCACTCTAAAATAAATCACTAAAGAAAAGGTTTAGGCGCGCAAACTATGAAAATTCTGCTCTCTGACTCTGTTCCAAGTCTGTCAGTGCACAGCCCCGGATCACGTGCCTACCGCTTCTTATGACCAATCACCTTTGCACTCTGCCCACCCCCAGACACCCGCCCGCCCTCCCCTCCTACCTCTTCAGTGTGCACTTAGTGTACCATAACCGTACCGGTCTGGTGGGCATCATACGTGGCTCCTTTACTTTAGAGACAGTGTCAGACAGTCATGCAGTCAGGTGCCAGGCATCCCCCTCACGATTTCCCGGTTCCCGTTTAGAGAGACAGCACAGCAGTGAGTGACTCCACTGCTCCACATGTCACTGAGCAGTGAGCACAGATAGGAAGGCAGGCAGGTAGGTTTAGGCTAGCAGCGCAACTTCGCAAGCCTCACGGCACGCCCACAACATTCATAATGAAATTGGGCAGGGGAGGAGCAAAGTACAAACAAGCAAAAGCAGCCGAGAAAACTATTTGTGAAAATTGCAGAGCTGGCTCAAGGGGCAAAAAAATTAAGTGTCTACAACTTCCCCAGTCCCACTAATGTTCACAAATGCTGGCCCCTCTAATAAAAAATTCTATGCATTTCTACGTTGTATTTTTTTGAATTTCAATAAAATTAATTTCTGGTCACTCCCCTAGTGACGCAACTGTGACTTTCCAAATTGCTTTTGTGATCTAATTTGCTTCATTCTATTAGTATCCTTTGTTTAAGAATCAGCAATGCACTACTGGGGAGATAGCTGAACACACTGAGTCAATAACACGAGACACATATTTGCAGCCACTAATTGGCAGCACATGAGTCTACCTAGGTATCCTTTTCAACAAAGGATAACAAGAGCAAAACAAATTAGGTAATAGAAGTGTACTGGAAAATTGTTTAAAACCACATGCTCTATCTGAATCATGAAAGAAAAAAATAGGGTTTTATGCCCTTTTAAGCTATACAAAGCACAAATAAATTACATAATTTAACTTAAAGGGACAGTACACCGTCAAATTGTTTTCCAATTAATGTATTTTGAATGACTTGTTATACCAGCTTCGGAGTATAAAATGTTTGAGAATTTGCATTTTCAGGTTTGTGTACATGAAGTAGCTGGTTTTGTGCTTTTAAACCACTGCCTATTACAATGGGTTGAGCTTCCAGCTAATATCAGATCTCATTATGTTATCACTGTGTAGTGTATACACACACTTGCTTCCTTATCTTATATCTGTTTGTAAAGCAAAGCTTAATACTTATAAAGAACAATGGAAAATTAACATCCTGCATCCCACTGAGAGTGTAATTTCTTCTGCTGGCTGTGTTCACATAGTCTGTCAATAGCATATACTCCAGTATCACATCTTTTAGTATAGGTTGTGATACCACAGGCTAAATCAGCTATTTCATATGCTGAAATATGGGTAAAGGAGCTATGTGTAAACAATTTAATACTACAGCAGGTAAAATGGATCATTGGGAACAATTTAAAGGGGAGAATTTTTGGGTGAACTGTCCCTTAAATAGATTAAATGATAATTTGTGCAACAAAGATTGGACTTTTTTTTAATCTAATTTTATCTTAACATTGACTAAAATTGTAGCTGGGTGATTAGTGAAATCAGCCAGGGGGTGTGCCCATTAAATAGGTTCTTATCAAGCCAGAACCAGAGCAACACAATTCAACTTAAATCCAACAGATCTCACCCCCTCACAGGAAAAAAGGCCAAACTGTTGTCATAGCAACATCACAATATCATTATATGCTATTTAATTCTAATAATGTAATCATTAGTGCAGTTGGAAATGGGCTCTCAGTTTAACCTGTTGATTAGGAGTTTTTTTTTCTTCTGAAAATATAAGTTCATCTCTTGAGCAGCAGTGCATTACTGGGAATCTGGGATTTAGCTTGGCATATTTGGTGAGCCATTGACAAGAGGCATATATATTGACACTAATCACCAGCTAGCTCTTAGTATTGCAGTTCTGCTTCTCTATATATGTAACTGGGCTTTTCAGCTGTGGATACCAAGAGAAGGAAACATAATTTATAACATAAATTTAATTTTAAATTTTATGACTATTTAAATATTTTTTGCGAAAGTTTTTAGCTATTTTTATTACCCATTTATCATTTAAGCATAACAGGACAAAGGGTTCCACTAGGAGTAAATTAAAAAGTTGCCTAAAATTGCTGCTCTATCTGAATCATGAAAGAAAAAAAAAATGGGTTTAGGGTTCCTTTTAAGGGCTGGATTTTGAACAAATTTGCGGAGCCCTGCGCTACAATATGGATGGCTTCTAAGTATTTTGGCTCCTACATTTTTGCATAATTGTAACAAATTCTGTGCTATAGAATTGCACTTCTTATAAACCTCTTCTCTGGTCTTAATATTGTTTCAAATGCTTTACTGAAACAGCAGGATAAAATATTTTAAGATTCTTCTATATTCAAAATTAGGTTGTTTAAAATAATTGAAAATGACGATAAAAAGGAAGTACATGGAACAAGCCGGGCTGTGGTAAACTCCTGTAACTGATGGTTTTGCATTCATTAATTAGTAATATAAATAAGATTTATAAATATACATGAGGATGATACATAATTCACACCTATCTGCCCTGTTTAACAGAAGGCGCAGGTGCTTTACATTAAAACCAAACTGTAAAATATTGCTGAAATTTTAAACTTGTGCTGGATACTTAATGTGTTTTTGGCTCAATATCAGAGTGTGGATGATTTAGTCTGTTCTGCAGCGCCGCGCTTTCTTCTAATTTAAGTTAATTAAAGATCAATTTAAAGCTTCAGTGCACATGCACAGTAGTTCTCATCATACTTGTCAAATCCAGTTCTAAAACAATAGTTTTAATGTCTCTGCAAAGTACCAACTTCTAAAAAAATATAAAAATAATGTAAATTTATTATAATCTCATTAAATATATGGAATCTTCTACTTACTGTAACCTTTAAAGTTAGTGTTTTATATATATATATATATATATATATATATATAATATTTCTTTCTTATGGTGGTGAGAGTCCATGATTCATTACTGTTGGGAATTCATCTCCTGGCCACTAGGAGGAGGCAAAGACACCCTATATCAAGAGCTTTAATATTCCTCCCACTTCCTGTTCCCTCCCAGTATTTTATTCCCCTATCCTAGGAGCAGTTAGATAGAGAAGATCCACAGATTTTTGCAAAAAGTGTTTTTGTCTTGGCTAAGGCAGCTTTTGACAGTAAGGTTTTTAGGCTGTAGTAGTTGGTAAATAGGTGCCTGCCTTTCCTTTTTGTCCCACCCATTTCTTTTGTGGACTCTACAGCTTAGATATTAGTTCTTAACAGTTATGAATCGTGGACTCTCACCACCATAAGAAAGAAAAGATAATTTATGCTTACCTGATAAATTCTTTTGTTTATTGGTGGTGAGAGTCCACAAACCTGCCTAATTTTCCTAGTGGCAGCAGTTCTAGTTTGCTTCTGTTTACTCTACTATCTTACTGCTTCCTCCTATTCTTGGCTATATGTAATACTGGGAGGGAACAGGAAGTGGTAGGGATATTAAAGTTCCTTGTGTAGGGTGTCTTTGGCACCTCCTGGTGGCCAGGAGATGAATTCCCAACAGCAATGAAACCTGGACTCACACCACCAAGAAAGAAAGGAATTTATCAGGTAAGAATAAATTTTGTTTTAAATGTGTGCGTGTATATATGTGTGTATATATGCGTGTGTATATATATATATATATATATATGTGTGTGTGTGTGCATATATATATAAATTAGATTATTTTATTGTCATTGTACAAAGTATAAAAACGAGGACAACGAAATGTAATTAAGCATCTAACCCAACAGTGCAAAAATTAGTGCAGTTGGTAAT
>NC_069505.1:227343288-227433288 GCF_027579735.1 Bombina bombina | reverse complement strand
TGAGAGCGTCTGCATTTGTAATATCTATATCTGGTATATCTTCTATTTAATGGTTGTTATTTTGTCTGTGTTGGTTGTAGCTTACAGTGTAAAAAAGTGGTTATTTAATCTTTACTGCAACCAGTTTCCTTATATGGCGAACTTGATAAACGTTTACCTTTCTCTGGTGTAATGTTTCATTTCCGCATAGCTGAGCTTTGTGTTTGCCGGCTGTCATTCAGCTGAGTTATTAACATGCATAGAAATCAAGGTTTTTGACATGCTTGTTTTTCTTTCTCTGTTTCCTCAAATTAGTGTCAGGAGTTTAATAAAGACTAGCAAGTTGTATTAGGCTAAACCTTGTAGGAACAATTCATTTTTGTTACTAATGGCCTTTCCATTACAAACGTTGGAGAAGAAAATGTACGGTATGTTTCTACTAGCTTCATAAATATTATTCAGTGTATAATTTATATAAAATAGGACCTTTAGAATGAAAACAAAGACCAGGTGAGTATAAAACCCCCGGAGTGAAAGATGAGATCTTATCTGATCTGGCATTCAGGTAAAATAACTTCACTGAACTGTTTTAGGACATTAAGGGGTGCATTTATCAATTTGCAAATGTCCCTATCAATATCACCAATATTTATGAAGCAACCGCTTGAATTTTCTCTTCCTAAACCCTCTCCATCTCCTTAAAGGTGGCAGATAAAAACCACCCAAACTGATCTGACCAAGACAACAAGACCTGCTCTTTTGTGTTGTGTTGCACCAGAGCAGGGATGGCATTTTGAGATCTCGGGCAGACAAGTTCATGTTAACCTTGTCTATCTGGAGAATGATTAAAATAAAAAGAAATCACTTATATATCTTGTCCTTCAATCCTGTATCGTTTTCATATTTTATTAAAAAGATTTTTGGATTCTCATAAACGTCTCCTTTTGGCTTCAAGTGCTCAAATGCTTATGTCTTCGGTGAATGAATATGGATATCATATTCATTCACTCTCCCTTTACACGAGAGCTTAAGCAACTGTACATGGGGTAACCTCTCTCTAATGCCTGCAAAAATATGTTATTTGTTTAAAGCTTTATTAGAATATAAATTCTCATGAGGTAGTTTGGTGATACTACTTGCTCTCTATATGCGAGTCAATTTTAAGTGATAAATTCAAGAGCTTATGTGACCTCCTATGTTTAGAATATACGCTGTACTAGATACACAACCCTCATTCTACTATATAAGTGTACCTAGCTTCTTACCTGGGCTACTTTTCTACAGCTAATTCCATTCACTATGTGAGAATAAGTAGAAATTGCAGTCATATACATTGCTTGATCCTGAAGTTTTTGAGCTCGTTGTATAACTTACAAATTTAATAAGTATGCAGTGTTTTAGCAATGCGGACATACAAATGAGTTTTTTTTCCCCATAACTTAATACCTGACATACTAGACTCACTAGATTTATTGTTAGACTTGACTTCTGTTTTCTCTGTAAGTATGTATTGTATATAATGAAAGCAATAGTTCTAAGAGGGTGGGACAAGGTATTCAATAGATGTTATATATCCATGCTCCTTTTGGACTGAAAGTCTCTGTTAGGGCCTTCATCAATAAGGCACGATTAATATAGATTGTGCCTCTCAGGGACTATAGATTAATTTTTTGGAATAGCAGGCCCTTGTCTCTATCCTACTATATATAATCTGATGCCTCCTCATAAAGGTATTTTTAACTGGCCCCTTAAATATAGGTTTTATAGAGAATAATGTTTGTGGAATCCCTACTATATTCAGGGATCTGTTGTGTGGGTGGTGTATGCTGAGTATATACAAGGATCTTAGATCAACAATTAGTGCTTCTATACTGATTTATTTAAGGCTCCAATATTTTCAACTCTCATACAGCAGTTATCCACTCATTCCCTCTAAGTGATTAAGTTGTGCTCTAGCTCATGAAAGTTAAATGGGAAACCTCCAACCCACTCATCATTATGTGTATTTATTTTGTTATGAAGAATAGCATTTTCCTATTGAGCCATATTAACTAACTTTAAAGGTGTTGGATGGTAATCAGCCTAGATGGTTCCCATTGTTTCATTATAGCGCATTATCTCTCTCAGGGAGCTCATCAAGGCCATAATATTGCCATAAAGAAAAACCTTCCGCATCTTTCCATTTATAAGATAAGTTATTCCTATGTTCTGTTATCTCAGTGTTTTTTTTAAATATTCTATTGTCTGGTCATGGGCTATTGGTGTTATTGCTCGTTTGTATATTTATTGAATGTTCAGCATTATACAACTTTAGCGCGCAGTATCCTACAAACTCTAATGGGTTATTCTAGTAGCTAATATTCCACTGTTCTTTCCTTGCCCAAAAGGGGCCTCTTCATATACTAATCCTCCTTTATTCTTTTACTAAATTTAGTAAGGTCCAAGAGTGGCCTTAGATACTTTAGGTGGAATTAAATGCGAAACATTCTGTAAAATTGTGGTTCAAGAAGTCATTTTGTTGTTATACACTATATTTTCCTTTAAGTTTTACTTGTTACTTATGTTTTACCCGACACGCCCCCCCCACCTTTTTTTTTAAATTGGAGCGGCTTTTTGCCCGCTGACTATCCCATTCCCCCCCGCCTTATATACTTTAAATTCAACCTACCATAAGGTCCAAGACTGGCCTTCCTAGGGACTACCATATATGTACTAATCTCATAACCATATGACCCATGAGTGGTCAACTTAGCAGTCACCTCAAAAAGCTATGATTACTATAAAATGAAGGATTCAGAAGCTCAAGTCAATTACTCTGTCATTTACTAACCTCAATATACATTGTTAAGGTATTTTTCATGTTTTATGTGACTAAAATTGTAATACTTATGACTGTTATTATCTATTGTACCGTTTGAAAATCCTCAATAAAAAAAAATAAAAAAAGTTACAGCCAACAAGTTTGTTTTGTATTTACAAGGTGGTTAGTATCCTTTTAAATAGAGGTCAGTGGTATAAAGATGCAAACTTTTTTTTTTTCAATATGTGCTTAAAAGCATTGGCTGGAGTGCGACTTAGTTTAAATTTTGAATTTGTATCCTGGGATTACTGAAACCAGGAATATTGCAGCTAATATCTGCTGTTCATATTTATATTCTGAGATTTCCTGGTCAGGATTGTATCTATTTTGTAGACATCTTCCATCCAAACATATAAGATTCTTTTATCCAACAAATGAACATAAACAATCATAGACCTAGATTACGAGTTTTGTGGTATGGCTATACCTCTAAAAAATTCACCTTTGCACGTAGAATATGCAGGTAATATCTCCAATATTACAAGTCACTGCAGTACAGCTATACCGCAAGCGTTTTAACCTTTACGCAACTCTCCATTCCGCACTCAAAAAATGGCTTTTAGTGCAGGATTTTAATACCGCCTGTATTACAGGTTGTGCAGTCTGGCTAAAATGTTTGCGTTATGGCCTATACCGCCACGATCCATTCCGCTATCAAAAATGTTTCACAAAACTCATAGCTAAAATGTTACAAAGTACACTAAAACCCATAAACTACCTATTAACCCCTAAACCGCCATCCCCCTCATCGCAAATACTATATTAAACTTATTTACCCCTAAACCGCCCCCACCCACATCGCCAACACTAAATAAACCTATTAACCCCTAATCCGCCTGCCCCCCACATTACTACTACTACTACTACTACTACTACTATAATAAACCTATTTACCCCTAAACCGCCCCCACCCACATCGCCAACACTAAATAAACCTATTAACCCCTAAACCGCCGACCCCCCCACATCGCAAATCACTAAATTAAACTATTAACCCCTAAACTTAACTATCCCCTATACTTTAAATTAAAATTACAATATAACTATCTTAAAATAAATAAAAACTTTCCTTTGAAATAAAAAAAACTGATTAAACTATAAATAAACCTAACATAACTATTTTAATAAAATATATATAAATTAGAAACGGTTAAACCTAGTGATATGGATAGTAGTATGAACAATGTGTCCAGTGTAGAATGTGCCGTAGCACAAGGTGTGCGCAAATGCTACTCAATGGCCACAATGAGAGGGGAACAGAGGAAGCTCACATACGCCCATAAACATAATCACATCGAGTGATCTATTGGACTCGCCAACCGTGTAATCTGGCACTTAGCGAAGTGGGGACAGCGTCACTCTCACTCCTTGGCAATCGCACTCACAGAATCCATCTGGCGTGTCTTCAGCGTTCTTCGGCTCCCTCTTATGTCACGAACACATGACCTACCCTCGGTCAATACGGTGCGTCTATCACCTGGAATAGGAAGATTTGAAGGAAAGCGTATCTGACACTCGTAACGATAAAATCCAATTATTTATTTGACAAATGTTAAAAAAAATGTTAAAAAACATCAGCATGGAAGAACCAGCAGCAACAGTTATAAAATTGGCATCGACGGGCGTAGCACTGACAGGCTTACACGTTTCGGATTGAATACGTAGACATAGCCTGCAGTGCTGAGCCCCTATGCCTCTTAAAAAGCAAACAAGCATTTGTTATTGGTTAGGAATAAAATACGCCTTGATGTAACTATCCAATCAGACAGTGGTCAACATTTTATACCTACAAAAGTCAGCATTATATTATAATGGATATTGGGTGCAGATGTTAAAACGCTGTTACAAAACTACTGTAAATAACCTATGTAAAAACAATATCATACCATTAATTAGCCAAATATATTACATAAGATACACGAAAATACATTGAATGCACGAAAGAATATATGTATTACAGTTAGCTGGAGTAACAAAGATCCTGCAAAACACCATATACATTCATATCTCAACAAACAGATCAACAATTGTTAATCTCAATTGCTTAATAAAGGGCTTAATATATTATTATTGTTTAAGGTATCAAAATATGCTGCTCAATTAATTTCCTCTCTATGGAAACCAAATCTCTCATTGAATGACATTCAATCCATACAATTTGGGAGCATGTGCTTAAGGATTAGCACATATTAAGATGGTACCTACGCCTCTGTTATACATATTAAGTTCTGCTTAGTATTGGTATATATAGTATGCTTTGGTGAATGTGAATACTTTTTCTAAATAAATGGAAATCAAAGGTAAGATACTACTGCATTGTCAAATAAAGAATTGGATTTTATCGTTACGAGTGTTGGATACCCTTTCCTTTAAATAAAATAAACTTAAAAAAAACTAAATTACAAGATTAAAAAAACCTAACACTACGAAAAAATTCAAAATCTCTAACTGTACTAAAAAGAAACCCCCACTAGCATTACGAAAAATAAAAAAAATCTAAGATTACAAAAAATAATAAACAAAATTATCCAAAATAATAAAATTAAACCTAATCTAATAGCCCTATAAAAACAAAAAAGCCACCCCAAAATAAAAACACCCCCTAACCTATCTATAAAATACCAATAGCCCTTAAAAGGGCCATTTGTAGGGCATTGCCCTAAGTTAAACAGCTCTTTTACCTAAACTAATTACAAAGTCCCCCCACCCAACCAACCCCCAAAATAAAAAACCATAAGTCTAAAAAAAACTAAGCTACCCATTGCCCTTAAAGGGGAATTTGTATGGGCGTTGCCCTTAAAAGGGAATTCATCTCTTTGTCGCTAATAAAAATAATAAAAGCCCTAATCTAATTTAAAAAACCCACCATAAAAAAATAAAAAGACCTAACACTAACCCCAGAAAATCTACTCACAGTTCCTGAAGTTCGGACATCCATCTTCATCCAGGCAGCGAAATCTTCCTCCATCGCGGAGGCATCTTCTATCTTCGTCCCAGTGGTGCGGAGCTAACCAGGACCGACGACAACAACAGCCTCCTCTTCATGCCATCATCACCACCGCACACTGAAGCTTGAATGAGAGGTACCCCTTTTATATTCGGGTACCATTGCATTTCTATTGGCTAAGAAATTCATTTCAGCCATTAGGATGAGAGCTGCTTAAATTCTATAGGCTATTCAGGGGCAATAGGTAGCTTAGGTTTTTTTTAGACTTAGGTTTTTTTTATTTTAGGGGGTTGGTTGGGTGGGGGGTTTATTTTTAGGGGGACATTGTAATTATTTTAGGTAAAAGAGCTGTTTAACTTAGGACAATGCCCTACAAAAGGTCCTTTTAAAGGATATTGGTAGTTTATTGATAGGTTAGGGGGTGTTTTTATTTTGGGGTGACTTTTTTGTTTTTATGGGGCTATTAGATTAGGTTTAATTTTGATTATTTTGGATCATTTTGTTTATTTTTTATAATCTTATATTTTTTTTATTTTTCATGTTTTTTTTAGTAATATTTTTTTTATTTTTTAGTAGTTTAGGTTTTTTCAATCTTGTAATTTTAGTTTTTTTTATTTTTCATTTTATTTTCTTAAAATAGTTATGTTTATTTAAAGTTTAATAAGCTTAGGTTTTTTTTATTTCACAGGAAAGTTTTTATTTATTTTAAGATAGTTATATTATAATTTAAAGTATAGGGGATAGTTAGGTTTAGGGGTTATTAGTTTAATTTAGTAATTTGCGATTGTGGGGGGCCGGTGGTTTAGGGGTTAATAGGTTTATTATAGTCTTTGCGATGCGGGGGTTCGGTGGTTATGAGGTTAATACTTTATTTTAGTTTTGCCGGTTTAGGGGTTAATAGTTTAGTGTCGGGAGTGGCGGTTATGGGTTCAATAGGTTTATTTAGGTGTTAGTGATGAGGTGGGCGGCGGTTTAGTGGTTAAGCACTTTATTTGGGTGTTAACGATGCCGTGGGTGGCGGTTTAGGTTAGTGTCGGGGGGGTGGCGAATTAGGGGTATTTAGACTAGGGGTTTATGTTAGGATGTTAAGTTTTTACATAACTTTATTTTCCCCATAGACATCAATGGGGGTTGCATTACAGCGATCTCCATTCCGTGATTGCAGGTGTTAGTTTTTTCTAACACTTTCTCCCCATTGATGTCTATGGGGAAACAGTGCACAAGCACGTCACGTCAGGCCTTGGGTTTTGTGCGGTATGGAGTTAACGCACCATACCGCACAACAAAAGAAGGTTTTTCAGTAACTTTAATTGCAGCGCTATGGAGAGTGCGATACCGCTCATTTTGTTGCGTTATTTACACACCCAGTTTAGCGTATAACTTGTATTCTTGGTGATATTGCCTTAGTATCCAGTAAATTGCATGCTTGAAAAATAAAATTTGTTACAAAAACTGTTTCTTTGATATCTAATTAGTCTAAATACTGGGTTAAACATTTTGTTTAGAGTAGAATTGGATTTTTTTCAAAAGAATTCTTTCAGCCCCAGTGCAGAATGACTGATCAGCCAAATTCTGTAAATCATGAGATACAGCTTAGATATGAGAACAGATGGGTTCTTTGCAATCTGTAAGCACATTTCATTATTTAACTGCAACGTCTAATGATCTGTCTCCTTAAAATCATTCTACAAAGTTTTACTTTGAGATCAGAGGGCATAGCATTAACTGGGTAGAGACGACTGATAATTTAATGGACAGGATTGAAGAACAAAATGCTGTATCTCTGTAAGATTTTTAAGGTTTAATAGTCCTCTGGAATAGTTTTTTTTTTTTTTTAAATACATTTTACCGTAGAGCAATAGTCCTTTTTATTGTTTAAAGTTTATGTCCATTTAGAATAGATTGCATTTTATAGAAGTGGTTGTGTGCTTTAAAAAATAAATTAAAAAATGTTGTTTATATGTGTGTGTTTGTATATTTTAGGAATGTGCGTTTAGCAATTTGTTTTCTTAATGAATGCTGAATATGGCCGTTGGTAGTAGCTTTTGGCTGTTTTCGTAGCTAGATTTATTCTTTTGTGTGTTGCATTTTCACATAAATATATCCGGCTCCGAAAAGAGCAGAATTCCGCTACCCACTCCATATTCGTCATTCGTTTAAAAAGCAAATTGTTGAATGCACATACCTAGGGCGCGATCCGATATCGATCGCAGTTTGCGGCGCAAGCGAGGGAACCGGCGTCGCCCGCAGTTTCAGCTCGCAACTCGAGCCATCCCATATAGGTCGCCGTCAGATGCTAACGTGCCGTAAGTCTGACAAACCAGCGATGTCCAGAAATCTGCGTAAGTACAAATTTCTGGCGTCGCCAGTGACTTGCGCCACGTTAGAATCTGCCGGCACCTATAAAACCTGACTAAAGTTTAAAACACCCGCACTGTCTAACACGCCTCCCTAACATAGCCCGCACTGTCTAACACGCCTCCCTAACATAGCCCGCACTGTCTAACCCTCTATCCGCTATCCCCCCTCACTAGCCTAACAATAAAAATGCTATTAACCCCTAAACCGCCGCTCCCGTACCCCGCCGCAACCTAATAGTTATTAACCCCTAAACCGCCGCTCCCGTACCCCGCCGCCAGCTATATTATATCTATAACCCCCTAAAGTGAGCCCCTAACACCGCCGCCATCTATATTAAAATGATTAACCCCTAATGTAAGCCCCTTACACCGCCGCCATCTCTATTAAAATGATTAACCCCTAATTTAATCTACCTACCCTGCCGCCAGCTATATTATCTATATTAACCCTAAGTATATTATAGTTAATATAGGTATTACATTATATATATTAACCCTAATTATATTAGGGTTAATATAGTTACTATAGTATTTATATTAACTATATTAACTCTATCTAACCCTAACTAAATTTATATTAAATTAATCTAATTCATTTATAAACTAAAATGTTCCTATTTAAATCTAAATACTTACCTATAAAATAAACCCTAAGATAGCTACAATATAATTAATAATTACATTGTAGCTATGTTAGGGTTAATATTTATTTTACAGGTAAATTGTTAATTATTTTAACTAGGTATAATAGATATTAAATAGTTATTAACTATTTAATATCTACCTAGTTAAAATAATTACCCAATTACCTGTAAAATAAATCCTAACCTAAGTTACAAATACACCTACACTATCAATAAATTTAATAAACTACTAACATCTATCTAAAAATACAATTAAATTAACTAAACTAAATTACAAAAAAAAAAAACACTAAATTACAAAAAATAAAAAAAAGATTACAAGATATTTAAGCTAATTACACCTATTCTAAGCCCCCTAATAAAATAATAAACCCCCAAAATAAAAAAAATTCCCTGCCCTATTCTAAATTCAACAAATTTCAAAGCTCTTTACCTTACCAGCCCTTAAAAGGGCCTTTTGTGGGGCATGCCCCAAAGAATTCAGCTCTTTCTTCTGTTATGTGTGATCAGTCCACGGGTCATCATTACTTCTGGGATATAACTCCTCCCCAACAGGAAATGCAAGAGGATTCACCCAGCAGAGCTGCATATAGCTCCTCCCCTCTACGTCAGTCCCAGTCATTCTCTTGCACCCAACGACTAGATAGGAGGTGTGAGAGGACTATGGTGATTATACTTAGTTTTTATGACTTCAATCAAAAGTTTGTTATTTTAAAATAGCACCGGAGCGTGTTATTACTTCTCTGGCAGAGTTTGAGGAAGAATCTGACAGAGATTTTTTACTATGATTTTAACCGGAGTCGTTAAGATCATATTGCTGTTCTCGACCATCTGAGGGAGGTAAAGGCTTCAGATCAGGGGACAGCGGGCAGATGAATCTGCATTGAGGTATGTGGCAGTTTTTATTTTCTGAATGGAATTGATGAGAAAAGCCTGCCATACCGTTAAAATGACATGTATGTATACACTTCAGTATTCTGGGGATGGTATTTCACCGGAACTACTGTGTTAAGGTCACTAATCCTTTTAATAACTATTCTCATGTTAAACGTTTTTGCTGGAATGTAGAATCGTTTGCATTGCTGAGGTACTGTGTGAATAAATGTTTGGGCATTATTTTCCACTTGGCAGTTTTTTGCTTTAATTGTGACAGTTTCGTTTCTCTTCACTGCTGTGTGGGAGAGGGAGGGGCCGTTTTTGGCGCTCTTTGCTACGCATCAAAAAATTCCAGTCAGCTACTTTTATATGTCCTGCATGATCCGGTTCATCTCTGACAGATCTCAGGGGTCTTCAAACTTCTTTGAAGGGAGGTAAATTCTCTCAGCAGAGCTGTGAGAATTCTTATAGTGACTGTGTATAAAAAACGTTGTTTTGTTTTCTTATGTACAAATTTAATTAGTGTTGTTTTTTACTAATGGGAACAAACCTTTGCTAAAAGTTGTGTTGTTTTAAAATTTGATGCAATAACTGTTTTTCAGTTCATTATTTCAACTGTCATTTAATCGTTAGTACCTCTTTGAGGCACAGTACGTTTTTTTGCTAAAAAAGATTATAACCAAGTTGTAAGTTTTTTGCTAGTGTGTTAAACATGTCTGACTCAGAGGAAGATATCTGTGTCATTTGTTCCAATGCCAAGGTGGAGCCCAATAGAAATTTATGTACTAACTGTATTGATGCTACTTTAAATAAAAGTCAATCTGTACAATGTGAACAAATTTCACCAAACAGCGAGGGGAGAGTTATGCCGACTAACTCGCCTCACGCGACAGTACCTGCATCTCCCGCCCGGGAGGTGCGTGATATTTTGGCGCCTAGTACATCTGGGCGGCCATTACAGATAACATTACAAGATATGGCTACTGTTATGACTGAAGTTTTGTCTAAATTACCTGAACTAAGAGGCAAGCGTGATCACTCTGGGGTGAGAACAGAGTGCGCTGACAATGCTAGGGCCATGTCTGATACTGCGTCACAGCTCGCAGAGCATGAGGACGGAGAGCTTCATTCTGTGGGTGACGGTTCTGATCCAAACAGATTGGACTCAGATATTTCAAATTTTAAATTTAAATTGGAGAACCTCCGTGTACTACTAGGGGAGGTCTTAGCAGCTCTCAACGATTGTAACACTGTTGCAATACCAGAGAAACTGTGTAGGTTGGATAAATACTTTGCGGTACCGGCGAGTACTGACGTTTTTCCTATACCTAAGAGACTAACTGAAATTGTTACTAAGGAGTGGGATAGACCCGGTGTGCCGTTCTCACCCCCTCCAATATTTAGAAAGATGTTTCCCATAGACGCCACCACTCGGGACTTATGGCAAACGGTCCCCAAGGTGGAGGGAGCAGTTTCTACTTTAGCTAAGCGTACCACTATCCCGGTGGAGGATAGCTGTGCTTTCTCAGATCCAATGGATAAAAAATTAGAGGGTTACCTTAAGAAAATGTTTGTTCAACAAGGTTTTATATTACAACCCCTTGCATGTATCGCGCCGATTACGGCTGCGGCAGCATTTTGGATTGAGTCGCTTGAAGAGAACCTTAGTTCCTCTACGCTAGACGACATTACGGACAGGCTTAGAGTCCTTAAACTAGCTAATTCTTTCATTTCGGAGGCCGTAGTACATTTAACCAAACTTACGGCTAAGAACTCAGGATTCGCCATACAGGCACGCAGGGCACTGTGGCTAAAATCCTGGTCAGCTGATGTTACTTCTAAGTCCAAATTACTTAATATACCTTTCAAGGGGCAGTCCTTATTCGGGCCCGGTTTGAAAGAAATTATCGCTGACATTACGGGAGGTAAGGGCCACGCCCTACCTCAAGACAAGGCCAAAGCTAAGGCTAGACAGTCTAATTTTCGTCCCTTTCGGAATTTCAAAACAGGAGCAGCATCAACCTCCACTGCACCAAAACAGGAAGGAGCTGTTGCTCGTTACAGGCAAGGCTGGAAGCCTAACCAGTCCTGGAACAAAAGCAAGCAGGCCAGGAAACCTGCTGCTGCCCCAAAGACAGCATGAACCGAGAGCCCCCGATCCGGGACCGGATCTAGTAGGGGGCAGACTCTCTCTCTTCGCCCAGGCCTGGGCAAGAGATGTTCAGGATCCCTGGGCACTAGAGATCATATCTCAGGGATACCTTCTAGACTTCAAATTATCTCCCCCAAGAGGGAGATTTCATCTGTCAAGGTTGTCAACAAACCAGATAAAGAAAGAAGCGTTTCTACGCTGCGTACAAGATCTGTTAACAATGGGAGTGATCCATCCGGTTCCGTGGTCGGAACAAGGACAAGGGTTCTACTCAAACCTGTTTGTGGTTCCCAAAAAAGAGGGAACTTTCAGGCCAATCTTAGATTTAAAGACTCTAAACAAATTCCTAAGAGTTCCATCGTTCAAAATGGAAACTATTCGGACAATTTTACCCATGATCCAAGAGGGTCAGTACATGACCACAGTGGATTTAAAGGATGCTTACCTTCACATACCGATCCACAAAGATCATCACCGGTATCTAAGGTTTGCCTTCTTAGACAGGCACTACCAGTTTGTAGCTCTTCCATTCGGATTGGCTACGGCTCCAAGAATCTTCACAAAGGTTCTGGGTGCCCTTCTAGCGGTACTAAGACCGCGAGGGATTTCGGTAGCTCCGTACCTAGACGACATTCTAATACAAGCTTCAAGCTTTCAAACTGCCAAGTCTCATACAGAGTTAGTTCTGGCATTTCTAAGGTCGCATGGATGGAAAGTGAACGAAAAGAAGAGTTCTCTCTTTCCTCTCACAAGAGTTCCATTCTTGGGGACTCTTATAGATTCTGTAGAAATGAAGATTTACCTGACAGAAGACAGGTTAACAAAACTTCAAAATGCATGCCGCGTCCTTCATTCCATTCAACACCCGTCAGTAGCTCAATGCATGGAGGTGATCGGCTTAATGGTAGCGGCAATGGACATAGTACCTTTTGCACGCCTACACCTCAGACCGCTGCAACTATGCATGCTAAGTCAGTGGAATGGGGATTACTCAGATTTGTCCCCTACTCTGAATCTGAATCAAGAGACCAGAAATTCTCTTCTATGGTGGCTTCATCGGCCACACCTGTCCAGGGGAATGCCATTCAGCAGGCCAGACTGGACAATTGTAACAACAGACGCCAGCCTACTAGGTTGGGGCGCTGTCTGGAATTCTCTGAAGGCTCAGGGACTATGGAATCAGGAGGAGAGTCTCCTTCCAATAAACATTCTGGAATTGAGAGCAGTTCTCAATGCCCTTCTGGCTTGGCCCCAGTTAATAACTCGGGGGTTCATCAGGTTTCAGTCGGACAACATCACGACTGTAGCTTACATCAACCATCAGGGAGGGACAAGAAGCTCCCTAGCAATGATGGAAGTATCAAAGATAATTCGCTGGGCAGAGTCTCACTCTTGCCACCTGTCAGCAATCCACATCCCGGGAGTGGAGAACTGGGAGGCGGATTTCTTGAGTCGCCAGACTCTTCATCCGGGGGAGTGGGAACTTCATCCGGAGGTCTTTGCCCAAATACTTCGACGTTGGGGCAAACCAGAGATAGATCTCATGGCGTCTCGCCAGAACGCCAAACTTCCTCGCTACGGGTCCAGATCCAGGGATCCGGGAGCAGTTCTGATAGATGCTTTGACAGCACCTTGGAACTTCAGGATGGCTTATGTGTTTCCACCCTTCCCGCTGCTTCCTCGATTGATTGCCAAAATCAAACAGGAGAGAGCATCAGTAATTCTAATAGCACCTGCTTGGCCACGCAGGACTTGGTATGCAGATCTAGTGGACATGTCATCCTGTCCGCCTTGGTCTCTACCTCTAAGACAGGACCTTCTGATACAGGGTCCATTCAGACATCAAAATCTAACTTCTCTGAAGCTGACTGCTTGGAAATTGAACGCTTGATTTTATCAAAACGTGGTTTTTCTGAGTCGGTTATTGATACCCTGATTCAGGCTAGGAAGCCTGTTACCAGAAGGATTTACCATAAAATATGGCGGAAATACCTATACTGGTGCGAATCCAAAGGTTACTCCTGGAGTAAGGTTAGGATCGCTAGGATATTGTCTTTTCTACAAGAAGGTTTAGAAAAGGGTTTATCAGCTAGTTCATTAAAGGGACAGATTTCAGCTCTGTCCATCTTGTTACACAGACGTCTGTCAGAAAATCCAGACGTCCAGTCCTTTTGTCAGGCTTTAGCTAGGATCAAACCTGTGTTTAAAGCTGTTGCTCCACCATGGAGTTTAAACTTAGTTCTTAACGTTTTACAGGGTGTTCCGTTTGAACCCCTTCATTCCATTGATATAAAAATGTTATCTTGGAAAGTTCTGTTTTTAATGGCTATTTCCTCGGCTCGAAGAGTCTCTGAGTTATCAGCCTTACATTGTGATTCCCCTTATCTGATTTTTCACTCAGACAAGGTAGTTCTGCGTACTAAACCTGGGTTCTTACCTAAGGTAGTCACTAACAGGAACATCAATCAAGAGATTGTTGTCCCATCCTTGTGTCCAAATCCTTCTTCAAAGAAGGAACGTCTTTTACACAATCTGGATGTAGTTCGTGCCCTCAAGTTCTACTTGCAGGCAACTAAAGATTTTCGCCAAACTTCTTCCTTGTTTGTCGTTTACTCTGGACAGAGGAGAGGTCAAAAAGCTTCTGCTACCTCTCTCTCTTTTTGGCTTCGTAGCATAATACGTTTAGCCTATGAGACTGCTGGACAGCAGCCTCCTGAAAGAATTACAGCTCACTCCACTAGAGCTGTGGCTTCCACTTGGGCCTTTAAGAATGAGGCCTCTGTTGAACAGATTTGCAAGGCTGCAACTTGGTCTTCGCTTCATACTTTTTCCAAATTTTACAAATTTGACACTTTTGCTTCTTCGGAGGCTATTTTTGGGAGAAAGGTTCTTCAGGCAGTGGTTCCTTCTGTATAATGAGCCTGCCTATCCCTCCCGTCATCCGTGTACTTTTGCTTTGGTATTGGTATCCCAGAAGTAATGATGACCCGTGGACTGATCACACATAACAGAAGAAAACATAATTTATGCTTACCTGATAAATTCCTTTCTTCTGTTGTGTGATCAGTCCACGGCCCGCCCTGTTTTAAGGCAGGTAAATATCTTTTAAATTATACTCCAGTCACCACTTCACCCTTGGTTACTCCTTTCTCGTTGTTTCTTGGTCGAATGACTGGGACTGACGTAGAGGGGAGGAGCTATATGCAGCTCTGCTGGGTGAATCCTCTTGCATTTCCTGTTGGGGAGGAGTTATATCCCAGAAGTAATGATGACCCGTGGACTGATCACACAACAGAAGAAAGGAATTTATCAGGTAAGCATAAATTATGTTTTTGCATACAAGAAATACAATACCCCCCCCCCATTACAACCCACCACCCACATACCCCTATTCTAAACCCACCCAAACCCCCCTTAAAAAAGCCTAACACTACCCCCCTGAAGATCTCCCTACCTTGTCTTCACCACACCGGGCCGAACTCCTGATCCGATCCGGGCGATGTCGTCCTCCAAGCGGCAAAGAAGAATTCTTCCTCCGGCGATGTCATCCTCCAAGCGGCAAAGAAGAATTCTTCCTCCGGCGACGTCTTCCTCCAAGCGGCAGCAAAGTCTTCATTCTTCCGGCGGCATCTTCAATCTTCTTTCTTCGCTCCGCCGCCGCGGAGCATCCATCCCGGCCGACTGCTAAACTTGGAATGAGGTACCTTTAAATGACGTCATCCAAGATGGCGTCCGCCGAATTCCGATTGGCTGATAGGATTCTATCAGCCAATCGGAATTAAGTTAAAAAAATCTGATTGGCTGATTGAATCAGCCAATCAGATTCAAGTTCAATCCGATTGGCTTATCCAATCAGCCAATCAGATTGAGCTCGCATTCTATTGGCTGTTCCGATCAGCCAATAGAATGCGAGCTCAATCTGATTGGCTGATTGGATCAGCCAATCGGATTGAACTTGAATCTGATTGGCTGATTCAATCAGCCAATCAGATTTTTTTAACTTAATTCAGATTGGCTGATAGAATCCTATCAGCCAATCGGAATTCGGCGGACGCCATCTTGGATGACGTCATTTAAAGGTACCTCATTCCAAGTTTAGCAGTCGGCCGGGATGGATGCTCCGCGGCGGCGGAGCGAAGAAAGAAGATTGAAGATGCCGCCGGAAGAATGAAGACTTTGCTGCCGCTTGGAGGAAGACGTCGCCGGAGGAAGAATTCTTCTTTGCCGCTTGGAGGATGACATCGCCGGAGGAAGAATTCTTCTTTGCCGCTTGGAGGACGACATCGCCCGGATCGGATCAGGAGTTCGGCCCGGTGTGGTGAAGACAAGGTAGGGAGATCTTCAGGGGGGTAGTGTTAGGCTTTTTTAAGGGGGGTTTGGGTGGGTTTAGAATAGGGGTATGTGGGTGGTGGGTTGTAATGGGGGGGGGGATTGTATTTGTTGAATGCAAAAGAGCTGAATTCTTTGGGGCATGCCCCACAAAAGGCCCTTTTAAGGGCTGGTAAGGTAAAGAGCTTTGAAATTTGTTTAATTTAGAATAGGGCAGGGAATTTTTTTTATTTTGGGGGTTTATTATTTTATTAGGGGGCTTAGAATAGGTGTAATTAGCTTAAAAATCTTGTAATCTTTTTTTTATTTTTTGTAATTTAGTGTTTGTTTTTTTTTGTAATTTAGTTTAGTTAATTTAATTGTATTTTTAGATAGATGTTTGTAGTTTATTTAATTTATTGATAGTGTAGGTGTATTTATAACTTAGGTTAGGATTTATTTTACAGGTAATTGGGTAATTATTTTAACTAGGTAGATATTAAATAGTTAATAACTATTTAATATCTATTATACCTAGTTAAAATAATTAACTATTTACCTGTAAAATAAATATTAACCCTAACATAGCTACAATGTAATTATTAATTATATTGTAGCTATCTTAGGGTTTATTTTATAGGTAAGTATTTAGATTTAAATAGGAATATTTTAGTTTATAAATTAATTAGATTAATTTAATATAAATATAGTTAGGGGTGTTAGTGTTAGATAGAGTTAATATAGTTAATATAAATACTATAGTAACTATATTAACTATATTAACCCTAATATAATTAGGGTTAATATAGTTAATATATATAATGTAATAACTATATTAACTATAATATACTTAGGGTTAATATAGATAATATAGCTGGCGGCGGGGTAGGTAGATTAAATTAGGGTTAATCATTTTAATAGAGATGGCGGCGGTGTAAGGGGCTTACATTAGGGGTTAATAATATTAATATAGCTGGCGGCGGTGTAAGGGGTCAGATTAGGGGATAGATAAGGTAGATGGCGGCGGTTATAGAGGCTCACAGTAGGGGGTTAGTTTATGTAGATGGCGGCGGGGTCCGGGAGCGGCGGTTTAGGGGGTAATAACTTTATTAGGGATTTCGGGGGGGGGGGGGATCGCGGTTGACAGGGAGATAGACATTGCGCATGCGTTAGGTGTTAGGTTTATTTTAGCAGATCGCGGTTGACAGGGAGATAGACATTGCGCATGCGTTAGGTGTTAGGTTTATTTTAGCAGATCGCGGTTGACAGGGAGATAGACATTGCGCATGCGTTAGGTGTTAGGTTTATTTTCTAGTTAGTTTAGGGAGTTACGGGGCTCCAATAGTCAGCGTAAGGCTTCTTACGGCTGCTTTTTGTGGCGAGGTGAAAATGGAGTAAGTTTTCTCCATTTTCGCCACGTAAGTCCTTACGCTGCATATTGGATACCAAACTGCGCGGGTTTGGTATACCTGCCTATGGCCCAAAAAACTGCGGGCGACGGCAGAAATATACGCGCGTAACTTCTAGGTTACGCCGTATATAGGATACCAAATCCGCGCAATTATTGGCGTCGCCGGCTTTTGCGGGCGACGATTTTTATCGGATCGACCCCCTAATGTGTATTTATCACACACATGCACCCTACCAGTCACATCTGGCTGAATGTATAAAACTCACTTTTAGGAACAGAGACAAATATAAATTGTGTAGTTGTCTACATATGAATTTTTCTACAATATACAAATTTGACTTGCTTTTTTGTTTATTTTTTTTAAAAAGCATCTCAAACAAGTAGTTTACATTTTAGAACTTCAGTGAAAGAAGAAGGTGGAAAAGAACCAACCACAAATCACTTTGTAATTATTGTGGTTGTCCATAATATGGAAAGAATAGCTCAACTTAAAGAGAAACAAGAATCCATTGCTACTTTAATAAATGATGGTTTGTCAATCCAGAAAGTTTTAATAACTTGTAAAGTTTCTTCAAGTGACATTAAGTTTTATGAGGAATAACAGAGAGAAGACCAAGGCTGCACCGGATAAGTTTTAGAGTCACCAGCCACAGAAATAGCCAATTAACAGCACCTCAAATTAGAGACCAAATAAATGTACTGAGTTCATGCAACAGACAAATGTTTAATATAAACTGTTCAGAGTAAACCCCATGAGTCAGGTCTTTCATGGTAGAATTGCTGCAAAGAAACCACTAGTGAAGGTAAAATATAAGATGAGACTTGCCTGGGCCAAGAACTTGGGCAATAGACATCAGATCAGGGGGGGAATCTGTCCAAATTGTATACCCTATCTTCATGAGATGCAGAAAAGGTGAACAGATGGTGTGTGGTTTTACTATAAACCATGGGGGTAGGTGTGATGGGGTGGGAGTGCTTTGTTGGTGATTTGGCTACTATAGAATTCTCCAGTATCAGGTCACGCCATCTTGTTTGGTTTTAGTTGGGCCATTTTTTTTAATTATTTTTATTTATTTTTTCTAGAGGAATGACCATAAACACCTCAACACTGTTAAAGGTTTTTGACAAAGGAGAATAATAAAGTACAGAATCAGATAACCTGGGCTCTGACATCCCTTGACCTAAAGTTAATATAGGTAGTTTGGGATGCGTTGGAAAAGAGAATAAACCAAGTGCCCACCATAAAGTTAAACTCCTTCAAGACGGTTAGAAAAGCATCCCAGATGGCTAGCTCATAAAGATGACTGAGGGTGTCAAGCAAAGCTGTTATAAGGGCAGGGGGTGACTACTTTGAATACACTAAAATATAAAAAAGGTTTGATTTGTTTATATACATTTTAACACAAACCTATATACTTTTATAGTGGTTTATTATTTGTGTACCATTTTTCTTGAACACTTTTTTTTTATTGTTTGAAACACAGATGACCACATGCACTAGAAAAAAAAACAACCCCAATCTTTTCTACTCTGCATGTTCTTATTCCCATTTCTTGCACTGCTAAAATGATATATCTGCTTATTTACCATTGTTTATCTGCAAGGCAAACTTGATTGATCTCAGCAGGATCAGTCTAGTCTGCAGCATCACAGAACATTTAATGGTTCTGACTTTGCCAGAATTATTCCACTGAGATCTCTGATGGTGATGGGAAAAGCCAAATCAGGTTTAAAATGCAGAAATGCTGTAATTACAATATTTAATGTAGAAATAAATGATAGTGAAATGTGTTGCTCGGATAGTCTAAGAATATTACCCAATAAATTACTGTCTCCCCAACTGTCATAAAAGTCCCCAACTTCTGTTTAATTCTGTTACAAGCTTTACATCTTGTTACGTGAAACCCAGAATAACATACGCCTAGATTACAAGTTTTGTCGGTAAAAACTTGTGAGGCTAACAAGCCTTTTTTTTCCAGCGCTTACTTTAAACAACGCTGGTATTACAAGTTTTCTGAATGGCTGCGTTAGCCTCAGAAAAGTGAGCGTTGAGCAAATTTAGCTCCACTTCTACCTGTAATACCAGCGTTGCTTACGGTAGCGGTAAGCTGGCTAAAACGTGCTCGTGCACGATTTCCCCATAGGATACAATGGGGCTGAGCTGGCTGAAAAAAAACCTAACACCTGCAAAAAAGCAGCGTTCAGCTCCTAACGCAGCCCCATTGTTTCCTATGGGGAAACACTTTCTAAGTCTACACCTAACACCCTAACATGAACCCCGAGTCTAAACACCCCTAACCTTACACTTATTAACCTCTAATCTGCCGTCTCCGACATCGCCGACACCTACATTATACTATTTACCCCTAATCTGCCGCTCCGGACACCGCCGCCACCTACATTATACTTATGAACACCCAATCTGCTGCCCCTAACATCGCCGACACCTATATTTATTAACCCCTAATCTTCTGCCCCCAACGTCGCCGCCACCTACCTACACTTAACCCCTAATCTGCCGACCGGACATCGCCGCCACTATAATAAATGTATTAACCCCTAAACCGCCGCACTCCCGCCTCGCAAACACTATAATAAATTGTATTAACCCCTAATCTGCCGTCCCTAACATCGCCGCCCCCTACCTAAAATTATTAACCCCTAATCTGCCTCCCCCAATGTCGCCGCTGCTATAATAAAGTTATTAACCCCTAAACCTAAGTCTAACCCTAACACCCCCCTAAATTAAATATAATTTAAAGAAATCTAAATAAAATTACTATAATTAAATAAATTATTCCTATTTAAAAATAAATACTTACCTATAAAATAAACCATAAGATAGCTGCAATATAACTAATAGTTACATTGTAGCTATTTTAGGATTTATATTTATTTTACAGGCAACTTTGTATTTATTTTAACTAGGTAGAATAGCTATTAAATAGTTAATAATAATAATTAAATAGTTAAATTAATTACAAAATTATCTGTAAACTAAATCCTAATCTAAGTTACAAATACACCTAACACTACACTATCAATAAATTAATTAAAAAAATTAACTACAATTATCTAAACTAAAATACAATTAAATAAACTAAACTATAGTACAAAACAAACACTAAATTACAAAAAATAAAAAAATATTACAAAAATTTTAATCTAAGCCCCCTAATAAAATAAAAAAACAATAAAATTATTTAACCCCTAATCTGCCGACCGGACATCGCCGCCACCTACTTTTTCCCTATGAACCCCTAATCTGCTGTCCCTAACATCGCCGACACCTACATTATATTTATTAACCCCTAATCTGCGATGTGGGGGGGCCTCGGTTTAGGGGTTCATAAGTAGTTTATGGGTGTTAGTGTACTTTGTAGCACTGTAGTTAAGAGCTTTATGTTCCGGCGTTAGCCCATAAAACTCTTAACTACTGACTTTTAAATGCGGTAGGAGTCTTGGAGGTAGAGGCTGTACCGCTCACTTTCTCCAATACTTGTAATACCAGCGTTAGGCAAATCCCATTAAAAATATAGGATACGCAACTGACGTAAGGGGATTTGCGGTATGGAAAAGTTGCGGAAGAAAAGAGAATGGTACACCTGTACCTGCCTGGCTCGTAATACCAGCGGGCATTAAAAAGCAGCGTTAGGACCCCTTAACGCTGCTTTTTAAGGCTAACGCAGAACTCGTAATCTAGCAGATAGTTATTTAAAAGCATTGATATTACTTAAGCAAGTTACCATATTGTCGCGTTATCCTGTGTTCAAACATAGCTAATTCCCATTAGAGCATACTGTATTGAGGTAGATTCAGGAGTGTGCACGTCTCTTGAGCATTGTATGTATAATATGGTTATAAACATTGTTTCAGCCATTGCTGTCATATAGTGCTCAATATACTTTTATGCTCTTGATCCTACCTAAGTATGCTCTCATGAAAAGGAGGTACATTTCTACCTAGGATACCAATGGATAGAGGTTAGTTTGGAAATGAATTTTAAATAGTTTTTTTAACTGTACTGTCAATTAATTATGAACATTTGTTTTGCTTCCCTGCTGTTTTAACCCTTTCATGCCGTTAGGACGTTCCATGCCGTCCTTACTGCGCTGGGCTTTAACGCCATTAGGACGGCATGGAATGTCCTACCATATATGGCACCCTGCAGATTCCCCCTTTGACAAAGGCAAGGATCGTCCTGGGGGGAGGGGGGTGCCTAGCAGTGTAGGCAGTCCCCCATGATCCAATCCCGGCATCTAAAGTTAGAATACAAAGATACTCCCCTTCTTATTAAGGACTTTTGTGCAACAAAAAATTTCCATGACGACGGTGCAGGTCTGTATGGGCAAAACAACCTTCCAATCTCGGCTCCTAAGGGATTGACATCCAATGTTATCGCTCCCATTGTTACTTCAGACTTGACACTAAGGGCCTGATATTTAAAACCTCGCTGACATGGAGAGAAATCATGCAAAATATATTGTAATGTAGGTGTTTCTGTTTCATATACAAACCCTGCATAGTGAGATAAATATCTTTCAAATTAAAGTTTGTGTTTCTAATATTTTTTAGGGACCTCTCTATACTGGCAAGATATCTTAGATCATCTCACCTGAGCAGAGAGCTTTTGAATATCAGGACCTGGGGGACAGGAAGCATTATGGTGTAGTATGTATGTACAGGGTAAGGATGCTATTGGAAATACTCGCAGGGAGTCCAAGTGTCCAAATGCTGCAAAATGTATTCCAGATAAAAACAAATATTAGATAAGCTGTATTTAGAAAAAGCTCAACATGTTTCAGTGACTGATTTGCCTATTTCAAGAGAAAGTTGCTCTCTCACAAAACTTATTTCTTTCATGTAATTAGCAAGAGTCCATGAGCTAGTGACGTATGGGATATACATTCCTACCAGGAGGGGCAAAGTTTCCCAAACCTCAAAATGCCTATAAATACACCCCTCACCACACCCACAAATCAGTTTTTACAAACTTTGCCTCCTATGGAGGTGGTGAAGTAAGTTTGTGCTAGATTCTACGTTGATATGCGCTCCGCAGCAGGTTGGAGCCCGGTTTTCCTCTCAGCATGCAGTGAATGTCAGAGGGATGTGAGGAGAGTATTGCCTATTTGAATTCAATGATCTCCTTCTACGGGGTCTATTTCATAGGTTCTCTGTTATCGGTCGTAGAGATTCATCTCTTACCTCCCTTTTCAGATCGACGATATACTCTTATATTTACCATTACCTCTACTGATTCTCGTTTCAGTACTGGTTTGGCTTTCTACTACATGTAGATGAGTGTCCTGGGGTAAGTAAGTCTTATTTTCTGTGACACTCTAAGCTATGGTTGGGCACTTTTATATAAAGTTCTAAATATATGTATTCAAACATTTATTTGCCTTGACTCAGGATGTTCAACGTTCCTTATTTCAGACAGTCAGTTTCATATTTGGGATAATGCATATGAATAAATCAATTTTTTTCTTACCTTAAAATTTGACTTTTTTCCCTGTGGGCTGTTAGGCTCGCGGGGGCTGAAAATGCTTCATTTTATTGCGTCATTCTTGGCGCAGACTTTTTTGGCGCAAATTTTTTTTTCTGTTTCCGGCGTCATACGTGTCGCCGGAAGTTGCGTTATTTTTGACGTTTTTTTGCGCCAAAATTGTCGGCGTTCCGGATGTGGCGTCATTTTTGGCGCCAAAAGCATTTAGGCGCCAAATAATGTGGGCATCTTTTTTGGCGCTAAAAAATATGGGCGTCATTTTTGTCTCCACATTATTTAAATCTCATTATTTATTGCTTCTGGTTGCTAGAAGCTTGTTCACTGGCATTTTTTCCCATTCCTGAAACTGGCATTTAAGGAATTTGATCAATTTTGCTTTATATGTTGTTTTTTCTATTACATATTGCAAGATGTCCCAGATTGACACTGAGTCAGAAGATACTTCTGGAAAACCGCTGCCTGGTGCTGGATCTACCAAAGTTAAGTGTATCTGCTGTAAACTTGTGGTATCTGTTCCTCCAGCTGTTGTTTGTAATGAATGTCATGACAAACTTGTTAATGCAGATAATATTTCCTTTAGTAATGTTACATTACCTGTTGCTGTTCCATCAACATTTAATACTCAGAGTGTTCCTGTTAACATAAGAGATTTTGTTTCTAAATCCATTAAGAAGGCTATGTCTGTTATTCCTCCTTCTAGTAAACGTAAAAGGTCTTTTAAAACTTCTCATTTTTCAGATGAATTTTTAAATGAACATCATCATTCTGATTCTGATAATGGTTCCTCTGGTTCAGAGGATTCTGTCTCAGAGGTTGATGCTGATAAATCTTCATATTTATTCAAAATGGAATTTATTCGTTCTTAAAGAAGTCTTAATTGCATTAGAAATAGAGGATTCTGGTCCTCTTGATACTAAATCTAAACGTTTAAATAAGGTTTTTAAATCTCCTGTAGTTATTCCAGAAGTTTTTCCTGTCCCTGATGCTATTTCTGAAGTAATCTCCAGGGAATGGAATAATTTGGGTAATTCATTTACTCCTTCTAAACGTTTTAAGCAATTATATCCTGTGCCATCTGACAGATTAGAATTTTGGGACAAAATCCCTAAAGTAGATGGGGCTGTCTCTACTCTTGCTAAACATACTACTATTCCTACGGCAGATAGTACTTCCTTTAAGGATCCTTTAGATAGGAAGATTGAATCCTTTCTAAGAAAAGCTTACTTATGTTCAGGTAATCTTCTTAGACCTGCTATATCTTTAGCGGATGTTGCTGCAGCTTCAACTTTTTGGTTAGAAGCTTTAGCGCAACAAGTAACAGATCATAATTCTCATAGCATTGTTAATCTTCTTCAACATGCTAATAATTTTATTTGTGATGCCATCTTTGATATCATTAGGGTTGATGTCAGGTATATGTGTCTAGCTATTTTAGCTAGAAGAGCTTTATGGCTTAAAACTTGGAATGCTGATATGTCTTCTAAGTCAACTTTGCTTTCCCTTTCTTTCCAGGGTAATAAATTATTTGGTTCTCAGTTGGATTCTATTATCTCAACTGTTACTGGAGGGAAAGGAACTTTTTTACCACAGGATAAAAAATCTAAAGGTAAATTTAGGTCTAATAATCGTTTTCGTTCCTTTCGTCACAATAAGGAACAAAAGCCTGATCCTTCAGCCACAGGAGCGGTATCAGTTTGGAAACCATCTCCAGTCTGGAATAAATCCAAGCCTTTTAGAAAACCAAAGCCAGCTTCCAAGTCCACATGAAGGTGCGGCCCTCATTCCAGCCCAGCTGGTAGGGGGCAGATTACGATTTTTCAAAGAAATTTGGATAAATTCAGTTCACAATCTTTGGATTCAAAACATTGTTTCAGAAGGGTACAGAATTGGCTTCAAGATAAGGCCTCCTGCAAAGAGATTTTTTCTTTCCCGTGTCCCAGTAAATCCAGTGAAGGCTCAAGCATTTCTGAAATGTGTTTCAGATCTAGAGTTGGCTGGAGTAATTATGCCAGTTCCAGTTCTAGAACAGGGGCTGGGGTTTTATTCAAATCTCTTCATTGTACCAAAGAAGGAGAATTCCTTCAGACCAGTTCTGGATCTAAAAATATTGAATCGTTATGTAAGGATACCAACATTCAAAATGGTAACTATAAGGACTATCCTGCCTTTTGTTCAGCAAGGGCATTATATGTCCACAATAGATTTACAGGATGCATATCTGCATATTCCGATTCATCCAGATCACTATCAGTTTCTGAGATTCTCTTTCCTAGACAAGCATTACCAGTTTGTGGCTCTGCCGTTTGGCCTAGCAACAGCTCCAAGAATTTTTACAAAGGTTCTCGGTGCCCTTCTGTCTGTAATCAGAGAACAGGGTATTGTGGTATTTCCTTATTTGGACGATATCTTGGTACTTGCTCAGTCTTCACATTTAGCAGAATCTCATACGAATCGACTTGTGTTGTTTCTTCAAGATCATGGTTGGAGGATCAATTTACCGAAAAGTTCATTGACTCCTCAGACAAGGGTAACCTTTTTAGGTTTCCAGATAGATTCAGCGTCCATGACTCTGTCTCTGTCGGACAAGAGACGTCTAAAATTGATCTCAGCTTGTCGAAACCTTCAATCACAATCATTCCCTTCGGTAGCCTTATGCATGGAAATTCTAGGTCTTATGACTGCTGCATCGGACGCGATCCCCTTTGCTCGTTTTCACATGCGACCTCTTCAGCTCTGTATGCTGAACCAGTGGTGCAGGGATTACACAAAGATATCTTAATTAATATCTTTAAAACCGATTGTACGACACTCTCTGACGTGGTGGACAGATCACCATCGTTTAGTTCAGGGGTCTTCTTTTGTTCTTCCAACCTGGACTGTAATTTCAACAGATGCAAGTCTGACAGGTTGGGGAGCTGTTTGGGGGTCTCTGACAGCACAAGGGGTTTGGGAATCTCAGGAGGTGAGATTACCAATCAATATTTTGGAACTCCGTGCAATTTTCAGAGCTCTTCAGTCATGGCCTCTTCTAAAGAGAGAGTCGTTCATTTGTTTTCAGACAGACAATGTCACAACTGTGGCATACATCAATCATCAAGGAGGGACTCACAGTCCTCTGGCTATGAAAGAAGTATCTCGGATACTGGTTTGGGCGGAATCCAGCTCCTGTCTAGTTTCTGCGGTTCATATCCCAGGTATAGACAATTGGGAAGCGGATTATCTCAGTCGCCAAACTTTACATCCGGGCGAATGGTCTCTTCACCCAGAGGTATTTCTTCAGATTGTTCAAATGTGGGGACTTCCAGAAATAGATCTGATGGCTTCTCATCTAAACAAGAAACTTCCCAGGTATCTGTCCAGATCCAGGGATCCTCAAGCGGAAGCAGTGGATGCATTGTGACTTCCTTGGAAGTATAATCCTGCCTATATCTTTCCGCCTCTAGTTCTTCTTCCAAGAGTAATCTCCAAGATTCTGAAGGAATGCTCGTTTTTTCTGCTGGTGGCTCCAGCATGGCCTCACAGGTTTTGGTATGCGGATCTTGTCCGGATGGCCTCTTGCCAACCGTGGACTCTTCCGTTAAGACCAGACCTTCTGTTGCAAGGTCCTTTTTTCCATCAGGATCTCAAATCCTTAAATTTAAAGGTATGGAGATTGAACGCTTGATTCTTAGTCAAAGAGGTTTCTCTGACTCTGTGATTAATACTATGTAGATATATTATAGAGTCTGGAAGACTTACATTTCTTGGTGTCTTTCTCATCATTTTTCCTGGCATTCTTTTAGAATTCCGAGAATTTTACAGTTTCTTCAGGATGGTTTGGATAAAGGTTTGTCTGCAAGTTCCTTGAAAGGACAAATCTCTGCTCTTTCTGTTCTTTTTCACAGAAAGATTGCTAATCTTCCTGATATTCATTGTTTTGTACAAGCTTTGGTTCGTATAAAACCTGTCATTAAGTCAATTTCTCCTCCTTGGAGTTTGAATTTGGTTCTGGGGGCTCTTCAAGCTCCTCCGTTTGAACCTATGCATTCATTGGATATTAAACTACTTTCTTGGAAAGTTTTGTTTCTTTTGGCCATCTCTTCTGCTAGAAGAGTTTCTGAATTATCTGCTCTTTCTTGTGAGTCTCCTTTTCTGATTTTTCATCAGGATAAGGCGGTGTTGCGAACTTCTTTTAAATTTTTACCTAAGGTTGTGAATTCTAACAACATTAGTAGAGAAATTGTGGTTCCTTCATTATGCCCTAATCCTAAGAATTCTAAGGAGAGATCATTGCATTCTTTGGATGTAGTTAGAGCTTTGAAATATTATGTTGAAGCTACTAAGAATTTCCGAAAGACTTCTAGTCTATTTGTTATCTTTTCTGGTTCTAGGAAAGGTCAGAAGGCCTCTGCCATTTCTTTGGCATCTTGGTTGAAATCTTTAATTCATCATGCTTATGTCGAGTCGGGTAAAACTCTGCCTCAAAGGATTACAGCTCATTCTACTAGGTCAGTTTCTACTTCCTGGGCGTTTAGGAATGAAGCTTCGGTTGATCAGATTTGTAAAGCAGAAACTTGGTCTTCTTTGCATACTTTAACTAAATTCTACCATTTTGATGTGTTTTCTTCTTCTGAAGCAGTTTTTGGTAGAAAAGTACTTCAGGCAGCTGTTTCAGTTTGATTCTTCTGCTTATAATTTCATTTTTTTTTCATTATAAGATTTAAACTTTATTTTGGGTGTGGATTATTTTCAGCGGAATTGGCTGTCTTTATTTTATCCCTCCCTCTCTAGTGACTCTTGCGTGGAAGATCCACATCTTGGGTAGTCATTATCCCATACGTCACTAGCTCATGGACTCTTGCTAATTACATGAAAGAAAACATAATTTATGTAAGAACTTACCTGATAAATTCATTTCTTTCATATTAGCAAGAGTCCATGAGGCCCACCCTTTTTTGTGGTGGTTATGATTTTTTTGTATAAAGCACAATTATTCCAATTCCTTATTTTTTATGCTTTCGCACTTTTTTCTTATCACCCCACTTCTTGGCTATGCGTTAAACTGATTTGTGGGTGTGGTGAGGGGTGTATTTATAGGCATTTTGAGGTTTGGGAAACTTTGCCCCTCCTGGTAGGAATGTATATCCCATACGTCACTAGCTCATGGACTCTTGCTAATATGAAAGAAATGACTTTATCAGGTAAGTTCTTACATAAATTGTTTTTTATGCTTATTTTTTCCCTACCACCAACATCATATTGGAGCTGGAAAGTAATTATTCAAAATGTATTAAAATTATTAAATAACAAAATTAATACAATTATTTTTAAAAAAATGTAACATTTCTTTTTCAAATAATTGTATTAGTTTTGAATAATTTTATTAAAACGTTATTGTAATAGAATATTAATATATTTATAATGTTTAATTTTATAGTCCTTTTTTCTTCATCATGGTAACTGAATCATTGACAAATGTAAACCTTCTTTCCTGGTTTTAATATAAAGTCTGGAAAGTCAGGGAATAAAAAGAAATTGGCAGCTAAGACGTGTGTAGCTCTTTTGTGAAAATTGCTCTTCCTCATGAAAAAGGTGAATTAGTTTCTGAAACTTGTTCAGCTTTTTTAACTAGTTTATATTTGTTTTTATCTGTAATAAATGTTGTGGCTTTTTCCAATAGTAACCTTACTCGCTGCACCATATTGGTTCCCGTCTCTTAGTGTCAAATCTGAAGTAACATTGGGAGGGATAACGTTGGAAGCTGATCCCTTAGTAGCTGAAAGAGGAAGGTAATTTTCCCCAAAAAGACATGCACCACCATTGTGGAAATTTTCCTTTAAGATATAGGCCTCTATTTATCAAAGTCTGGCGGACCTGATCCGACAGTGCGGATCAGGTCCGCCAGACCTCGCTGAATACGGAGAGCAATACGCTCTCCGTATTCAGCATTGCACCAGCAGCTCACAAGAGCTGCTGGTGCAACGCCGCCCCCTGCAGAATCGCGGCAGGTGGTGTCAATCAACCCGATCGTACTCGATCGGGTTGAATTGCGGCAATGTCTGTCCGCCTGCTCAGAGCAGACGGACAGGTTATGGAGCAGCGGTCTTTAGACCGCTGCTTCATAACTGGGGTTTCTGGCGAGCCTTCAGGCTCGCCAGAAACACAGGGCCTCAAACTCTATCCGAAGCTTGATAGATATGCTCCATAGTCTTACATTTGTGTGTGCTATAATCCGTTTTGTTCTACTGCGTGTTTATTTAAATTATTGGTCATAATTGCTCAAACACAGTAAGGTAGAACATTTTAGACATTTCAAGAACTAAATAAAGTATTGTGCCACAACATATAATTAAATCCATTATCTCAGGGCTTGACAAACCCAGGGAGCCACTGGCCCCTTAAAATTAGGATTCGGCGCCCTAGTTTAGAATCCCCAGGACACCTTGGATGTCCCACACTTCCCTTCGCTGGGTGTTATTTTTATTATTGTGTGCAAAATATATACATATATACATACATCATATCTCATAGGGATCATAGGGCTCCTAGATTTTTAACAGATTTGTCAAGTCCTGCATTATTATATTAACATAAGTAACACAACTGTATTTACAGTCAAAATTAGATGTTTATGATTTAGACAGAACATGCAATTTAACAACTTTCCAATTTTCTTCTATTATCAATTTTGTATAGTTATCTTGGTATCCTTTGTTAAACAGTAATCCTAGGTGAGCTCAGGAGTGTGCATGGGTCTTTAGCCATCTGGCAGCAGTGTTTGCAACAAAGTTTACAGCAATGTTATATATAGTTACACACACTACTGCCAGATGGCTAAGGACGCTTGCAAAATAAATAATGAAAATATATTATTTTTGTTAACTACAAATAATTTAAACATTTTATTATGCAAAATGTTTCACACCTTTTTAATTGGTTAATGTCTTCCCGTTTTGTTTTTAGAACTTGGAGGTAAATCCCTTTCCTGCAATATGATTACCTCTTTTACTCTGTTGCCTTATTATTTAAACGACTATTAGATTTTTTAAAATAGGTTTAAGGTAAAGTCAAGTCAAACTTAAACATTAGGGGCAAGATTTCATATACGGCGCCGGCTTCATCGTAACTGCTGAAACCTGCTTCACCCGATAGTTCACCTCGTACATCGGGGAATCACATAAACCCCGCTGACAGTTCATAAACTGCCGTAAGTCGAATAAACTAGCGATGTCCAGAAATGTGCGTAAATACAAATTTATGGAGTCGCTAGTGACTTACGGCACTTTAGAAACTGCCGGCGCCTAAGAAAATAAATGAAAAAATGTAAAATCTCCCATAAAATTTTAACCCGCCTCCCAAAAATAAACCTGACATGTAAAACCCCTATTTCTTTCCTAAGATATGGTGAGTCCACAACGTCATCAATTATTAGTGGGAATATCACTCCTAGCCAGCAGGAGGAGGCAAAGAGCACCACAGCAAAGCTGTTAAGTGTCACTCCCCTACCCACAATCCCCAGTCATTCTCTTTGCCTTTGTCAATGGAGGAGGTGAAGTTCGGGTGTCTGAAGAAAATTGGATTTCTTTCGCTACAAGCTAGATTTTTGGGTCTAGCCATAGTCCACTTTAATCCATTCAGTAGGGTAGTGGTGGCTTTAAAGCAGTTAGGAAAACTCAGTAAGGCCCACCTCACAAGTTCCTAACATATTTGCTGCCCTAGTATAGAAACCCAGAGTAGGTTTAGTCTGTTCTTCCTTTTTCCACAGGTCACTGGAAGGAGTGGCGTCCTTTCACACCGTGTGAGTCGTCTGAACGACGGATGGCTAGATTGCTTTTCTGTCTTCTTGGTAGAAGACTAGCACTTTAAAGATTACCTGCAGCATTAAGGGGACAAATAGATCCTTAGTAGGATTGAATTATGGCAGAATGCAGGCACAATTATGTATGTGGTACTGAGACTAATGGGTTAATCCTTCTTATTGTATGAAGGAGTTAACCTCTTTTAATCTGGCCCCTTATTTTATGTTAATGCAAGACACTGGAGGAGAGGAATTTCCCAAATAATAATAATTTTATTTTCTTCTTAATACAGGGAGAGTCCACAGCTGCATTCTTTAATTATGGGAAATACTGAACCTGGCCAACAGGAGGAGACAAAACACCCCTGTAAAAGGCTTAAATACCTCCCCCACTTTCCTCATCCCCCAGTCATTCCTTGCCTTTCGTCACAGGAGGTTGGCAGAGAAGTGTCAGAAGATTCGGAGTAGTTCGTTATGAAGGGTTATCTACCTTTCGAAATGGGACTGGAGTTTTAAGTAGTCTTGTCAGCCTCTGTGAGAGCATTGATGAAAGTTAGTCTGGAGATGCAGGGGGAGTCTTTCGGCGAAACCAATCAGACTCGTATTAACAGCTCCTAAGCAATCAGTGTTGACGAGTTTCACTGCCTGCTTTTTATCTCTCAAGTCCATGTCAGAAGCAATGCTACAGTCTGTCACACTTGAAGGACAGTGTTTCTGTTCCATGGCATAGAGTCCGGTAAGATCGTTTCAATTTTTACACATATGTAACGCTGGAAGACAGGGTCACAGTGGGACTGCTTTATCTTTATGGAATCAAGGGTTAATATCTCCTGAGGGGGATTTTTGAACAGTGGGATGTTAATCATATTTGTTTTTGTGATCTATCCTGCTTATATGTGTGAGATATTTTGGGCTCATAGGCCAATATGGAACATACAGGTTGCTCTTTTTCTCTGAGAGCTGCACAGTTTTATTAAGCTTGGCGCACTTTTCCTTTAGCAGGGGCGGTCCTGCATTGTGCACCGTGTGACCGGGAGTGGTCACGGTTTCCATTTCCTTTTCCTGACCAAGTGACTACGGAGAGGAGCGAGTTTTCTCTATATTGTCTGGGTCATAGGAGGTGGTGACTGCCACAGCCATTGGGGATATAGGTGACAGCAGTTTTGTCTTTGATTTAAATAAGGTTACCTACTTATGGAGGATTCTGATTTTTTTAGAAGATGATCCCTCTACGACAGAATTCGATACCTGTGTATATTGTGAAGAGGCTTGGGTAGTCCAGCCCTTTCAAATATGTTCCATATGCCTCAACAGGGTGTTTAAATCAACCAATGTTGAGATGTTAGATGCAACTGAGCCTTCCACCTCTGAGGACTTTCCGTCCCGTGAGGTGTGTCCCCTACAGTCGTCTGATCCTACACATGCAGCTTCCCCTTGCGCCACTAGTCCTCCATCTGTGGGGGGCCTTTTTTCACCAGACGTTACTGCGCAGTTCCGTATGACAATGTCTGCGGCCTTAGCCACTTTGCCTCGTACTGCTACGCGCAAACGGGAGAATTATGTAAATTGTCAATTGTATCTGATCAGTCATCTGAGGGTGCAGATCTCTCTGAGGCTTCAGAGTACAGACCTTCTTGGTCAGAGCCTGCTGCTTCTATTCCTCCAGAAGAGGAGGATACCACCTTTAGATTCAGAGTTGCACGCCTGCGCTTTTTTCTGAGAGAGGTTTTGACAATATTAGAGATGTCTAGTACTGATCTACCTGTCGAATCTCAGAACACTAAATCAGATGGCGAATTTGATTAGGTGGTTGGGGAAGGATGGAGATCCCAGTTCCGGGCTCTATAAGGGGGTTGTGTTGTTGCCCACCCTTACTTGGCTAGCTCTTTTTGTGCGCTTGCCTATAACTTTACTATTTCATTTAAGGATAGTTTATTCTTAGAGCTCTTGGTTATAAGAGGAAACTCTTTTTTATAAAGATGTTTTGTCACAAGGTTATTTATGTACTGATGACTTAGGTTGTTGCAGTTTCTGGAGACTTCTATTGGAGAATCTCTGTCTTGATTCGAGGTGATGGTTCCCTCAATATTTTGGAGAAAGAATTAAGGTCTTGAAACTTATAATTATTTTACCCTAGGGTTCTAACCCCAAAACTAGAGCTTCAGGTTTTTTTCCTGTTCAGGACTTGAATCGCTCTGTCAGAGATTACTTTTAAATCTAATCTTTCTTCTGCTTGAGAATAAGATTTAATTTGGTTTCCGCTATTCTGCGGTTTTACCGTTTGTAGAGAGACAATTTTATTTATCTTATTCTTATTATTGCATCAGCGTCAGATCTCCGCTAAGCCTGAGCATTCCAAGTGTTTTTGGAAGCCGACTCAGTCCTGGTATAAGGCCAAGCAGTTCCAGGTCCTATCTTGAATCGCGTTGGGGACTGACTATAGCTCTTTTCAGATGCTGATTCAGGGACGTACAGGATCCATGGAGCCTAGAGGTCATAGCTAGACTTCAAATCTCAGCCTTCCAGGGCTGTTTTTTCTTCTTCTGATCCTGTCTTCCAGACAGACAGAAGGAAGCCAGTTTAGGTGGATACATGTTTTTTGTTGTTCTCTTTAGGAGTCATTGGCCCGTGGCCGATTGTGGTGAGGTTTGAGATATTATTCCAACCCGTTTTTCGAGGTCTTGTAGAGGGAGGGCACTCCCGTCCTATTTGGGTCCTAAAGTGGTTAAGCAAGATCTTCATGCCTTTTCGTTCTAGAGGGAGACTATAAGGTCCACTCTACCCTTGGTTAGGGTAGGGCAGTGCAGGATCACTGTTGAGGAAGGATAGCATACCTTTTCATTCCTCCTCAGGGAACATTTCCGGTTCCTATGGTTGTCATTTCTGGATCAGCACTCCAGTACTTTACTCCTTCCATTTTGGTCTTGCTACTGCTTCTAGGTTTTCCTTTCGCAGTGACCAGAATCCAGATCTGGCAGTACCTTCTCTTGTTTAGATGATTCTGGTTCATCCACCATAGAATAGAAAACCATTAGAGATTTCATCTGTCTTCCTCAATCCTCAGGGATGGAATTATATATAGACATGAGTTCTTGGGTGTAGTCACCTGGGTGGATTCCTCGATGATAATTTTAGTCTTCATAGACATGGAGACAGTTCTATCAGACTTGTGAAGTTATGAGTTAGCTTTATCAGGTCATGCCCTCCAGACCTCCTTCAGGCCATCGCTGGCTCTGTGTTGGGTGGTGTGCATTTGTCATGGGGTCCATCTTGGGCTTCATTCCTTTTACCAAGTCTCACCTCAGCAGAGGATTGGTGTATGCTGAGACAGTGGAGTGGCGCTGTTTTGAATCTGTCTTAATAGATTTCCCTGGACTACTGATTGAGAGAATTGCTCTCTAGTGTCTTTGTCCAGATCTCCTTGTCCTGAGGAACATTTTTCATATTCATCCGGGGCAGTTTTGACTTCGGTCGCAGTCCGTCAGGATGGTGAGAGCATGACTTAGGAGGTTTCCCTCCTGTTTAACTTTATAGATCTTCAGGCAATCTCTTGGCTCTGAGGGTTTACTCGACTATGTTAGTCCCAGTCCATAGATCTGGTCAGTCTTTGAGAGACTCCCTAGTGATGAGGGTATTATCTCAGGTTTGGTAGAGGGTGGAAGCCAACTACTGCTCGCGTTTAGCGATCCACTCTCTGGTGGGGTCATCCGGGACGGATGTTCTCTTCAGACATACCCTTTTTTCTGGGGATATGTTCTCCATCCGAAGGGTGGTTGGTTATTTGTAACTGGAAGTGGATGCCTGATGAGAATCTCAGGACATCCCGTCTCTATTCCAAGTTCCACAGGTGGGTTGTGGTTCAGGGATCCACAGACGGAGCTAATGGATGCATTAGTGGTGCCCTGGAGGTTCAATACAATTATTCCTTTTCGGCCATATCACTCCTTCCTTGAGTGGTGACTCGAACCTAGCAGGAGCAGGCATTAGTGATACTGATTGCTCAGTTTTGTTTCCAAAAATCGTGGTTGTTGTTTTGGTGGGGATGTCATCTTTTCCATGAGGGTTACCTTGTCGCAAGCATCTGCTGGTACAAGGCCCCTTTCGCACTTTTTTCTTATCACCCCACTTCTTGGCTATGCGTTAAACTGATTTGTGGGTGTGGTGAGGGGTGTATTTATAGGCATTTTGAGGTTTGGGAAACTTTGCCCCTCCTGGTAGGAATGTATATCCCATACGTCACTAGCTCATGGACTCTTGCTAATATGAAAGAAATGACTTTATCAGGTAAGTTCTTACATAAATTGTTTTTTATGCTTATTTTTTCCCTACCACCAACATCATATTGGAGCTGGAAAGTAATTATTCAAAATGTATTAAAATTATTAAATAACAAAATTAATACAATTATTTTTAAAAAAATGTAACATTTCTTTTTCAAATAATTGTATTAGTTTTGAATAATTTTATTAAAACGTTATTGTAATAGAATATTAATATATTTATAATGTTTAATTTTATAGTCCTTTTTTCTTCATCATGGTAACTGAATCATTGACAAATGTAAACCTTCTTTCCTGGTTTTAATATAAAGTCTGGAAAGTCAGGGAATAAAAAGAAATTGGCAGCTAAGACGTGTGTAGCTCTTTTGTGAAAATTGCTCTTCCTCATGAAAAAGGTGAATTAGTTTCTGAAACTTGTTCAGCTTTTTTAACTAGTTTATATTTGTTTTTATCTGTAATAAATGTTGTGGCTTTTTCCAATAGTAACCTTACTCGCTGCACCATATTGGTTCCCGTCTCTTAGTGTCAAATCTGAAGTAACATTGGGAGGGATAACGTTGGAAGCTGATCCCTTAGTAGCTGAAAGAGGAAGGTAATTTTCCCCAAAAAGACATGCACCACCATTGTGGAAATTTTCCTTTAAGATATAGGCCTCTATTTATCAAAGTCTGGCGGACCTGATCCGACAGTGCGGATCAGGTCCGCCAGACCTCGCTGAATACGGAGAGCAATACGCTCTCCGTATTCAGCATTGCACCAGCAGCTCACAAGAGCTGCTGGTGCAACGCCGCCCCCTGCAGAATCGCGGCAGGTGGTGTCAATCAACCCGATCGTACTCGATCGGGTTGAATTGCGGCAATGTCTGTCCGCCTGCTCAGAGCAGACGGACAGGTTATGGAGCAGCGGTCTTTAGACCGCTGCTTCATAACTGGGGTTTCTGGCGAGCCTTCAGGCTCGCCAGAAACACAGGGCCTCAAACTCTATCCGAAGCTTGATAGATATGCTCCATAGTCTTACATTTGTGTGTGCTATAATCCGTTTTGTTCTACTGCGTGTTTATTTAAATTATTGGTCATAATTGCTCAAACACAGTAAGGTAGAACATTTTAGACATTTCAAGAACTAAATAAAGTATTGTGCCACAACATATAATTAAATCCATTATCTCAGGGCTTGACAAACCCAGGGAGCCACTGGCCCCTTAAAATTAGGATTCGGCGCCCTAGTTTAGAATCCCCAGGACACCTTGGATGTCCCACACTTCCCTTCGCTGGGTGTTATTTTTATTATTGTGTGCAAAATATATACATATATACATACATCATATCTCATAGGGATCATAGGGCTCCTAGATTTTTAACAGATTTGTCAAGTCCTGCATTATTATATTAACATAAGTAACACAACTGTATTTACAGTCAAAATTAGATGTTTATGATTTAGACAGAACATGCAATTTAACAACTTTCCAATTTTCTTCTATTATCAATTTTGTATAGTTATCTTGGTATCCTTTGTTAAACAGTAATCCTAGGTGAGCTCAGGAGTGTGCATGGGTCTTTAGCCATCTGGCAGCAGTGTTTGCAACAAAGTTTACAGCAATGTTATATATAGTTACACACACTACTGCCAGATGGCTAAGGACGCTTGCAAAATAAATAATGAAAATATATTATTTTTGTTAACTACAAATAATTTAAACATTTTATTATGCAAAATGTTTCACACCTTTTTAATTGGTTAATGTCTTCCCGTTTTGTTTTTAGAACTTGGAGGTAAATCCCTTTCCTGCAATATGATTACCTCTTTTACTCTGTTGCCTTATTATTTAAACGACTATTAGATTTTTTAAAATAGGTTTAAGGTAAAGTCAAGTCAAACTTAAACATTAGGGGCAAGATTTCATATACGGCGCCGGCTTCATCGTAACTGCTGAAACCTGCTTCACCCGATAGTTCACCTCGTACATCGGGGAATCACATAAACCCCGCTGACAGTTCATAAACTGCCGTAAGTCGAATAAACTAGCGATGTCCAGAAATGTGCGTAAATACAAATTTATGGAGTCGCTAGTGACTTACGGCACTTTAGAAACTGCCGGCGCCTAAGAAAATAAATGAAAAAATGTAAAATCTCCCATAAAATTTTAACCCGCCTCCCAAAAATAAACCTGACATGTAAAACCCCTATTTCTTTCCTAAGATATGGTGAGTCCACAACGTCATCAATTATTAGTGGGAATATCACTCCTAGCCAGCAGGAGGAGGCAAAGAGCACCACAGCAAAGCTGTTAAGTGTCACTCCCCTACCCACAATCCCCAGTCATTCTCTTTGCCTTTGTCAATGGAGGAGGTGAAGTTCGGGTGTCTGAAGAAAATTGGATTTCTTTCGCTACAAGCTAGATTTTTGGGTCTAGCCATAGTCCACTTTAATCCATTCAGTAGGGTAGTGGTGGCTTTAAAGCAGTTAGGAAAACTCAGTAAGGCCCACCTCACAAGTTCCTAACATATTTGCTGCCCTAGTATAGAAACCCAGAGTAGGTTTAGTCTGTTCTTCCTTTTTCCACAGGTCACTGGAAGGAGTGGCGTCCTTTCACACCGTGTGAGTCGTCTGAACGACGGATGGCTAGATTGCTTTTCTGTCTTCTTGGTAGAAGACTAGCACTTTAAAGATTACCTGCAGCATTAAGGGGACAAATAGATCCTTAGTAGGATTGAATTATGGCAGAATGCAGGCACAATTATGTATGTGGTACTGAGACTAATGGGTTAATCCTTCTTATTGTATGAAGGAGTTAACCTCTTTTAATCTGGCCCCTTATTTTATGTTAATGCAAGACACTGGAGGAGAGGAATTTCCCAAATAATAATAATTTTATTTTCTTCTTAATACAGGGAGAGTCCACAGCTGCATTCTTTAATTATGGGAAATACTGAACCTGGCCAACAGGAGGAGACAAAACACCCCTGTAAAAGGCTTAAATACCTCCCCCACTTCCCTCATCCCCCAGTCATTCTTTGCCTTTCGTCACAGGAGGTTGGCAGAGAAGTGTCAGAAGATTCGGAGTAGTTCCTTATGAATGGTATTTACCCTTCGAAATGGGACTGGAGTTTTAAGTAGTCTTGTCAGCCTCTCAGTGAGAGCATTAATGAAAGTTAGAGTCTGGAGATGCAGGGGGAGTCTTTCGGCGAAACCAATCAGACTCGTATTAACAGCTCCTAAGCAATCAGTGTTGACGAGTTTCACTGCCTGCTTTTTATCTCTCAAGTCCATGTCAGAAGCAATGCTACAGTCTGTCACACTTGAAGGACAGTGTTTCTGTTCCATGGCATAGAGTCCGGTAAGATCGTTTCAATTTTTACACATATGTAACGCTGGAAGACAGGGTCACAGTGGGACTGCTTTATCTTTATGGAATCAAGGGTTAATATCTCCTGAGGGGGATTTTTGAACAGTGGGATGTTAATCATATTTGTTTTTGTGATCTATCCTGCTTATATGTGTGAGATATTTTGGGCTCATAGGCCAATATGGAACATACAGGTTGCTCTTTTTCTCTGAGAGCTGCACAGTTTTATTAAGCTTGGCGCACTTTTCCTTTAGCAGGGGCGGTCCTGCATTGTGCACCGTGTGACCGGGAGTGGTCACGGTTTCCATTTCCTTTTCCTGACCAAGTGACTACGGAGAGGAGCGAGTTTTCTCTATATTGTCTGGGTCATAGGAGGTGGTGACTGCCACAGCCATTGGGGATATAGGTGACAGCAGTTTTGTCTTTGATTTAAATAAGGTTACCTACTTATGGAGGATTCTGATTTTTTTAGAAGATGATCCCTCTACGACAGAATTCGATACCTGTGTATATTGTGAAGAGGCTTGGGTAGTCCAGCCCTTTCAAATATGTTCCATATGCCTCAACAGGGTGTTTAAATCAACCAATGTTGAGATGTTAGATGCAACTGAGCCTTCCACCTCTGAGGACTTTCCGTCCCGTGAGGTGTGTCCCCTACAGTCGTCTGATCCTACACATGCAGCTTCCCCTTGCGCCACTAGTCCTCCATCTGTGGGGGGCCTTTTTTCACCAGACGTTACTGCGCAGTTCCGTATGACAATGTCTGCGGCCTTAGCCACTTTGCCTCGTACTGCTACGCGCAAACGGGAGAATTATGTAAATTGTCAATTGTATCTGATCAGTCATCTGAGGGTGCAGATCTCTCTGAGGCTTCAGAGTACAGACCTTCTTGGTCAGAGCCTGCTGCTTCTATTCCTCCAGAAGAGGAGGATACCACCTTTAGATTCAGAGTTGCACGCCTGCGCTTTTTTCTGAGAGAGGTTTTGACAATATTAGAGATGTCTAGTACTGATCTACCTGTCGAATCTCAGAACACTAAATCAGATGGCGAATTTGATTAGGTGGTTGGGGAAGGATGGAGATCCCAGTTCCGGGCTCTATAAGGGGGTTGTGTTGTTGCCCACCCTTACTTGGCTAGCTCTTTTTGTGCGCTTGCCTATAACTTTACTATTTCATTTAAGGATAGTTTATTCTTAGAGCTCTTGGTTATAAGAGGAAACTCTTTTTTATAAAGATGTTTTGTCACAAGGTTATTTATGTACTGATGACTTAGGTTGTTGCAGTTTCTGGAGACTTCTATTGGAGAATCTCTGTCTTGATTCGAGGTGATGGTTCCCTCAATATTTTCGAGAAAGAATTAAGGTCTTGAAACTTATAATTATTTTACCCTAGGGTTCTAACCCCAAAACTAGGGCTTCAGGTTTTTTTCCTGTTCAGGACTTGAATCGCTCTGTCAGAGATTACTTTTAAATCTAATCTTTCTTCTGCTTGAGAATAAGATTTAATTTGGTTTCCGCTATTCTGCGGTTTTACCGTTTGTAGAGAGACAATTTTATTTATCTTATTCTTATTATTGCATCAGCGTCAGATCTCCGCTAAGCCTGAGCATTCCAAGTGTTTTTGGAAGCCGACTCAGTCCTGGTATAAGGCCAAGCAGTTCCAGGTCCTATCTTGAATCGCGTTGGGGACTGACTATAGCTCTTTTCAGATGCTGATTCAGGGACGTACAGGATCCATGGAGCCTAGAGGTCATAGCTAGACTTCAAATCTCAGCCTTCCAGGGCTGTTTTTTCTTCTTCTGATCCTGTCTTCCAGACAGACAGAAGGAAGCCAGTTTAGGTGGATACATGTTTTTTGTTGTTCTCTTTAGGAGTCATTGGCCCGTGGCCGATTGTGGTGAGGTTTGAGATATTATTCCAACCCGTTTTTCGAGGTCTTGTAGAGGGAGGGCACTCCCGTCCTATTTGGGTCCTAAAGTGGTTAAGCAAGATCTTCATGCCTTTTCGTTCTAGAGGGAGACTATAAGGTCCACTCTACCCTTGGTTAGGGTAGGGCAGTGCAGGATCACTGTTGAGGAAGGATAGCATACCTTTTCATTCCTCCTCAGGGAACATTTCCGGTTCCTATGGTTGTCATTTCTGGATCAGCACTCCAGTACATTGCTCCTTCCATTTTGGTCTTGCTACTGCTTCTAGGTTTTCCTTTCGCAGTGACCAGAATCCAGATCTGGCAGTACCTTCTCTTGTTTAGATGATTCTGGTTCATCCACCATAGAATAGAAAACCATTAGAGATTTCATCTGTCTTCCTCAATCCTCAGGGATGGAATTATATATAGACATGAGTTCTTGGGTGTAGTCACCTGGGTGGATTCCTCGATGATAATTTTAGTCTTCATAGACATGGAGACAGTTCTATCAGACTTGTGAAGTTATGAGTTAGCTTTATCAGGTCATGCCCTCCAGACCTCCTTCAGGCCATCGCTGGCTCTGTGTTGGGTGGTGTGCATTTGTCATGGGGTCCATCTTGGGCTTCATTCCTTTTACCAAGTCTCACCTCAGCAGAGGATTGGTGTATGCTGAGACAGTGGAGTGGCGCTGTTTTGAATCTGTCTTAATAGATTTCCCTGGACTACTGATTGAGAGAATTGCTCTCTAGTGTCTTTGTCCAGATCTCCTTGTCCTGAGGAACATTTTTCATATTCATCCGGGGCAGTTTTGACTTCGGTCGCAGTCCGTCAGGATGGTGAGAGCATGACTTAGGAGGTTTCCCTCCTGTTTAACTTTATAGATCTTCAGGCAATCTCTTGGCTCTGAGGGTTTACTCGACTATGTTAGTCCCAGTCCATAGATCTGGTCAGTCTTTGAGAGACTCCCTAGTGATGAGGGTATTATCTCAGGTTTGGTAGAGGGTGGAAGCCAACTACTGCTCGCGTTTAGCGATCCACTCTCTGGTGGGGTCATCCGGGACGGATGTTCTCTTCAGACATACCCTTTTTTCTGGGGATATGTTCTCCATCCGAAGGGTGGTTGGTTATTTGTAACTGGAAGTGGATGCCTGATGAGAATCTCAGGACATCCCGTCTCTATTCCAAGTTCCACAGGTGGGTTGTGGTTCAGGGATCCACAGACGGAGCTAATGGATGCATTAGTGGTGCCCTGGAGGTTCAATACAATTATTCCTTTTCGGCCATATCACTCCTTCCTTGAGTGGTGACTCGAACCTAGCAGGAGCAGGCATTAGTGATACTGATTGCTCAGTTTTGTTTCCAAAAATCGTGGTTGTTGTTTTGGTGGGGATGTCATCTTTTCCATGAGGGTTATCTTGTCACAAGCATCTGCTGGTACAAGGCCCCTTTGATGCATCAAATCTTATTTATCTGAGGCGTACTGTGAGATGACTCTTAGTCTTAGCCAAAAGAGGGTTTTCTGGGAGGTTTTGGTCCTCTCCTTCAAGAGCGTAGCTGGTTCCTCATTATCTATAATGAGGTGTGGAGGAACCCCTTCTTCTGTGAGGAGCGTGGTTCTCCCTGGCACACTATTCAAGTCTGCAAGGACTTTTTACTTCCTCCAGGAGGGTCTGGAGAAGGGCCTCTTTACTCGTTTCTTGTTGGGACAGTTTTGGCCCTGTCTGACTTTACTGCGTTAGAGGCTCGTTGAGCTTCGGGATGTACAGTTTTTTGTTAAGGTTTTTTGACTACGATCAGGCCTGTGTGTCAATCGAATGCTCCTCCTTGGAGCTTAAAGGGACAGTAAACCTTAAAAATAATGTTATATAATTCTGCACATAGTGCAGAATTATATAACATTATTTAAGTGCTATAGTTCTAATAGCCTTTTTTACCTTTAAATATGTAAAAATGATGGCGCTTTTACAGACCCGCTCTCTGCTGAGCGGGTCTGTAATATTTAGTCAGCGCATCGGGCCAGCTGTATAGTCACAGCACTAAGTGCAGAATTATATAACATTATTTTTAAGGTTTACTGTCCCTTTAAATCTTGTTTTTACGGTTTGGCATCTGACTACTTTTGTACCTCTGCATGAGGTTGATTTTAAGTTGTTATCTTGGAAGCTTCCTTCTGTCTAACTATTGTTTTGGTGTGCAGAAGTTTCTGAGATACCGACCTTGCTATGTGACTGTTTATCTGGTGTTCCATGATAACAAGGCTGTTCTATGAACCTAGTTAGGAATTCCTCTTAAAGGGACAGTCTACACCAGAATTTTTATTGTTTTAAAAGATAGATAATCCCTTTATTACCCATTTCCCAGTTTTGCATAACTAACAGTTATAATAATATATTTTTAACCTCTGATTATCTTGTATCTAAGCCTCTGCAAACTGCTCCCAGATAACTTCTCGTGCACGAGCACAGTGTTATCTATATGAAATACATGAACTAACACCCTCTAGTGGTGAAAAACTGTTAAAATGCAATCTGAAAGAGGTGGGCTTCAAGGTCTAAGAAATTAGCATATGAACCTCCTAGGTTAAGCTTTCAACTAAGAATACCAAGAGAACAAAGTAAAATTGGTGATAAAAGTTATTTGGAAAATTGTTTAAAATTACATGCTCTATCTGAATCATGAAAGTTTATTTTGGCCTAGACTGTCCCTTTAAGGTTGTGTTAAATCGCAACTTCTTTCAAGAAATTGTGGTTCTTTTCTTATGTCCTATACCTTCTTCTTGAAAGAAAGTTTTTCTATATAATATGGAGTCGTGCCTTGAAGTTCTATCTTCAGGCTACAAAGGAATTGACAGATTTGTTTCTCTGTTATCTATCTGGGAAGGGTAAGGGTCAGAAGGTGTCTCTGACCTCCTTATCTTTTAGTTGTGGAGTATCATCCGCTTGGCATATGTGACAGCAGGGCACAAGTCTCCTCAAAGGATTATGGCTCATTCTTCAAGAACAGTGTAGTTTTATTAGGTCTTCTAAAATGAGACCTCTATGGATCAGATTGGTTGGGCGGCTGCCTGTTCCTCCTTACATTTCTTTTCCTAAAATTTTTTAAACAAGCTTTTGCTTCTGTTGGAGCAGCCTTTGGGGGAAAGGGTTTTGCAGGCTGTGGTGCCCTCAGATGGGGGCCGCCTCTCCTTTTTGCCCTCCCGTTAGCATTCATTGTCCTCTAGAGCTTGGGTATAAGTATAAGTAAGGAATGCAGCTGTGGACTCGCCCTGTATTAAGAAGGAAAACATAAATTATGCTTACCAGATAATTTCCTTTCCTTCTATACAGTGAGAGTCCACAGCTTCCACCCGTGTTCTCCGTTGGGCGGCCCTAAATTTTAAATTGTTTTTCTGGCACCCTTTTTTACCCTGATATTTCTCCTACTGTTCCTTGTTTCCTCTGCAGAATGACTGGGGGATGAGGGAAGTGGGGGAGGTATTTAAGCCTTTGGCTGGGCTGTCTTTGCCTCCTCCTGGTGGCCAGGTTCAGTATTTCCCATAAGTAAGGAATGCAGCTGTGGACTCTACCTGTACAGAATGAATGGAAAGGAAATTATCTAGTAAGCATAATTTATGTTTTTCTTTGGGACTGTGTGTTCTGTCACTGTAGCAGCAGGCTCCGTTTGGTTAACGTTGCTTATTCACAAGAGGTTAAAACTATCCGCCCTGTGTATTATAGCTTGTCTGCTAGTCCGTTCAGTTTTGCAGTGGCCGGAGGCGGGCTTAAACTGAGCGGGCAATTTTTTTTGTGTGTGCACTTTTCTGTGTTGCGCAGCTAGTTGCTCTGCTGGTCACATGACCTCCTTTTTTGCACCTAGCTCTCGGAGCAGTGTCGTCTAATTCAGTGTGACGCTTTTGTGGCTTTGGTCAAATCTCAGACTGAAAACTGCAGGGGCAGGTAGGCACCTCAGTTTAGCTGAGGTGTAGAGGCTGACATTGGGAGGTTTACTTTTTAAGAATTACAAACGCTTTGGTTAAGTTACCGCCCTGACTGAGCAAGGAAATTTTTTTAAATAGACGGCGTATATTTAAGAAACATTTTTCTTAAAGTGACAGACTTTTTTTTTACAGACCTTATTTTTGGTTTCTTTAAACTGGGTTTTGTGGAATGATGTCTGACATGAGGCTGCTCTTATAAATTTGTGCCTATTATGTTTAGAGGCCAAAATTGTCTCTCCTATGCAATTTTGTTTCTCATGTGTAAAGAGGACATTAAAATGTAAAGATAAATTATTTGTTGCTGAGCCTAATGTCTCTCAGGATGATGCTGTAAAGGCAATGCCACAGCTTTCTCCTCATACATCCCTAGCCACCATGGCATCACATACAGTGCCCTGCAGTTCCTCTCAATCTGCTGGAGGAGTTTATTTGCAAGCAGAAATTGCTGCCCAGGTATCTTCTGTGGTATCTGCGGCATTAGCTGCTTTCCCTATGCTGAAGGGAAAACGCAAGAGGAAAATTAGAGATTCAGATAGCAAGGGTTCTGATCCAGCTTCTCTTACCCAAGTCTCCCTCCCTCATAAGTCTGATGAGGAGAATACGTCGGTAGCCTCTGAGGGTGAAATCTCAGATTCGGACAGTATAATGCTTTCCTCTAATGCTGAAGTTGTAACCTTAATATTTAAGCTTGAACACCTTTGTGTACTGTTAAAGTAGGTATTAACTACTTTGGACAACTCCGATACTCCTGTCGTTGTCAACCCTAAGAAATCTAGTAAACTGAATAAGTACTTTAATGTTCCTTTCTCTGTGGAGGTGTTTCCTGTGCCACGGAGATTATAGCGCAGGAATGGGAGAAGCCGTGGATACCTTTTTCCCTCTCTCCTGTCTTTAAAAAGATATTTCCTGTCGCTGACTCCATTAAAGAGTCATGGCATACGGTGCCTAAAGTAGAAGGGGCCATTTTTACTCTGGCTAAAAGAACTACTATTCCTATTGAGGCTAGCTGCTCATTTAAGGATCCAATGGACAAAAAGCTGGAGGCTTATTTGAAGAAGATGTATGTTCATCAAGGTCTCAATGGGAACCTGCAGTGTGTATTGCCACTGTGTCAAGTGCGGCATCCTATTGGTTCGACGCCTTGTCTGATTCGCTTCAGGTAGAGACTCCCTTGGAGGAGATCCAAGACAGGATTAAGGCTCTTAAGTTAGCCAATTCCTTTATTTCTGATGCCACCATGCAGGTTATTAAACTGGAAGCCAAGATATCTGGTTTTGCCTAGCCCACAGGGCGTTGTGGCCAGCTGATGTTACCTCCAAGTCTAAACTTCTGGCGATTCCTTACAAGGCTAAGACTTGTTTGGACCTGGTCTAGTAGAAATAATTTCTGATAATATGGGTGGAAAATGGTCTTTTCTACATCAAGACAAGAAGAATAGGCCTAAGGGACGTCAGAGTAATTTTCGTTCCTTTTGTAACTTCAAAGTAAAGTCTTCCTCGTCCTCTTCCAAGCAGGAATGTTCCAAATCTTATTGGAGACCCAATCAGTCTTGGAACAAGGGGATGAAGGGTTTGCACCCAATCCGGGATCGGATCAAGTGGGGGGCAGACTTATTTAGTTTTCTCAAGCAAGGATATGAGATGTCCCAGATCCCTGGGCTGTGGACATAGTATCTCAGGGTTAAAAAAAATAGAATTCAAGACCTTTCCTCCCAGGGGGCAGGTTCCTGCTCTCAAGATTTTCTGCACGCCAAATAAAAAAAAAGAGGCATTCTTGAAATGTGTTCAGGACCTTTCCTACTTGGGAGCGATAGTTCCAGTTCCTGTAAAGGAACATGGTCTAGGTTTCTATTCAAATCTGTTTGTGGTTCCCAAAAAAGAGGGCACTTTCCGACCTATTCTAGACCGGAAGTGTCTAAACAATTTTCTCAGAGTACCGTCCTTCAAAATGGAAGCTTTGTTCCATTCTTCCTTTAGTCCAGGAGGGTCAGTTTATGATGACTATAGACCTGAAGAATGTGTATCTTCATGTTCCCATCCACAGAGATAATCACAAATTTCTGAGATTCTCCTTTCTAGACAAATACTTTCAGTTTGTGGCTCTTCCGTTTGGCCTTGCTACAGCTCTCAGAATTTTCTCAAAGGTTCTGGGGTTCTCTTGGCAGTGATCAGGTCTCAAGGAATATCAGTGGCACCCTACCTGGACGAGATATTTGTGCAGGCGTCATCTTTTTGACAACCAGACTCTCATACAGAGATCTTGTTGTCTTTTCTACATTCCCACGGATGGAAAGTAAATCTGAAAAAGAGTTCCCTTGTTCCAGCTACAAGGGTAGTTTTCTTAGGGACCATAATAGATTCCCTGTACATGAAAATATTTCTGACAGAGGTCAGAAAATCCAAGATTTTGTATGGAGGTAATTGGTCTGATGGTCGCATCCATGGACATCATTCCCTTTGCTCATTTCCATTTGAGAGCCCTGCAGTTATGCATGCTCAGACAATGAAACAGTGACCATTCGGATCTGTCTCAGAGGATAGATCTAGATAGGTCGACAAGAGACTCTTCCATGGTGGATTTCTCGGGAGCATCGGTCTCTGGGCACATGCTTCTGGAGACCTTCCTGGGTGATTGTGAACATGGACGCCAGCCTGCTGGGCTGGGGAGCAGTCTAGGACTTGTTAATGGCGCAAGGTTTATGCACTCAGGAGGAGTCTGCTCTTCCCATAAACTTCTTGGAGTTGAGAGCGATTTACAATGCGCTGATGGCTTGGCCTCAGTTGTCCTTGGCCTGGTTTATCAGGTTCCAGTTGGACAATATCACCTCAATGACTTAAATTGACCATCAGAGAGGAACTCGAAGTTCCTTAGCCATGAAGGAGGTGACTCAGATTTTTCAATGGCCAGAAGCTCAAAATTGCTGTCTATCTGCCATCCACATCCCAGGAGTGGACAACTGGGAAGCAAATTTCCTGAGCAGACAGACTTTTCATCCCGGGAGTGGGCTCTCCATCCAGAGGTGTTCTCCAGGTTAACCCTCAAATGGGGGGTACCGGAGTCAGATCTGATGGCATCTCGGCAGAACTCCAAGCTTCCAAGGTACAGTTCAAGGTCAAGAGATCCGCGGGCCACCCTGATAGATGCTCTGGCGGTTCCTTGGGATTGTAGTCTAGCTTACCTGTTTCCTCTGTTTGCTCTCCTTCCACGAGTCATTGCTTGTATCAAACAGGAGAGAGCATCAGTAATTCTAATAGTCTGCGTGGCCGCGCAGGATCTGGTATGTAGACCTAGTGGAGATGTCTTCCACCTTGGAGACTGCCTCTGACTCAGGGTCCTTTACTCCATCCAAATCTTGTTTCTCTGAAGCTGACTGCTTGGAGATTGAATGCCTTGTTCTGTCTAAGCGTGGTTTTTGTGAGTCTGTCATTGAGACCATGATTCAGGCGCGCAAGCCTGTTACTAGAAAGATTTACCATAAGGTATGGTTAAATACCTTTTTTGGTGTGAATCCAAGGGCTACTCATGGAGTAGAGTCAGGATTCCTAGGATTTTGTCTTTTCTCCAGGAAGGTCTGGAGAAGGATTTGTAAGTCAGTACTCTGAAGGGTCAGATTTCTGCATTGTCTAATTTGTTACATAAGCATCTGGCGGATCTGCCAGACGTTCAATCGTTTTGTCAGGCCCTGATCAGGATCAGGCCTGTGTTTGAGTTTGTTGCTCCTCCTTGGAGCCTTAAAGGGACACTGAACCCAATTTGTTTCTTTTTGTGATTCAGATAGAGCATGAAATTTTAAGCAACTTTCTAATTTACTCCTATTATCAAATTTTCTTTATTCTCTTGGTATCTTTATTTGAAATGCAAGAATGTAAGTTTAGATGCCGGCCCATTTTTGGTGAACAACCTGGGTTGTCCTTGCTGTCCAGAGTGCTGAACAAAAAAAAGCTTACATGCCTTTTTCAAATAAAGATAGAAAGAGAACGAAGAAAAATTAATAGGAGTAAATTAGAAAGTTGCTTAAAATTGCATGCTCTATCTGAATCGCGAAAGAAAAAATGTGGGTTCAGTGTCCCTTTAACCTTGTTCTTAAAGTTTTGCAGCAGGCTCTGTTTGAGCCATTGCATTCCATAGATATTAAGTTATTATCTTGGAAGGTTTTGTTTCTTTTTGCTATCTCTTCTGCTCGGAGAGTTTCAGAACTCTCGGCCTTGCTGTGTGATTCTCCTTACCTTATCTTTCATGCAGATAAGGTGGTTCTTTGTACTAAGTTGGGATTTCTTCCTAAAGAGGTTTCAGATAGAAATATTAATCAGGAAATTGTTGTTCCTTCACTATGTCCTAATCCTTCTTCTCATAAGGAACGTTAGTTGCACAACCTGGATGTTGTGCATGCTCTAAAGTTCTACCTTCAGGCAACTAAGGATTTTTACCAGTCTTCTGCCCTGTTTGTTTCTCTGGAAAGCATAAAGGTCAGAAGCTTCTGTTGAATAGATTTGCAAGGCTGCAACTTGGTCCTCTCTGCATACTTTTTCCAAATTTGATACTTTTGCCTCAGCCGAGGCTTCTTTTGGGAGAAATCTTCTTCAAGCAGTTTTGCCCTCTGTTTAGGCCTGCCTGTCTTGTTATCCCTCCCTAGTCATCTGTGTCCCCTAGCTTGGATATTGGTTCACACTAGTAATTGATGACGTCGTGGACTCGCCATAAAGAGAACAAAATTTATGCTTACCTGATAAATGTATTTCTTTCCGGATATGGTGAGTCCACGACCCCACCCTTTTTCTTCAAGACAGTTATTTTCTTACTAAAACTCAGGCACCTTTAACCCTTTGTGTTATTCCTTATTTCCATTTTCCTTTCGGTTGAATGACTGGAGATTGTGGGTAGGGGAGTGACACTTAGCAGCTTTGCTGTGGTGCTCTTTGCCTCCTCCTGCTGGCCAGGAGTGATATTCCCACTAGTAATTGATGATGTTGTGGACTCACCATATCCGGAAATAAATAAATTTATCAGGTAAACATAAATTTTGTTATCCGCCATCACCCCCATATCGGAACTAATAATAAATGTATTAACCCCTAATCTGCCAACCCCCCACATCGCAATCTAACTAAACTATTAACCCCTAATCCGCCATCCCCCCTCATCGCAATCTAACTAATAAATGTATTAACCCCTAATTCGCCATTCACCCACAATGCCAACTACCTAATTACACTAATAACCCCTAAGCCGCCATTCACCCACATCACAATCTAACTAATAAAACTATTAACCCCTAATCCACCAACCCCCCACAATGCAAAGTACCTATCAACACTATTCATCGCTAAATCGCCAACCCCCCACAATGCATTAAACCTAATTAATCTATTAATTCCTAAACCGCCAACCTCCACAACACAAATAACTAATTTAATTACTAACCCCTAACCTAACACCCCCTAAATTAACCCCACGTACCTAAAGTGTAACAACAGAAACTATTTGGTACCATCTTTATATTACTCCATACATGTTTTGTGATTGTATGGGGCATTATGTCCTTATCTGTATAATTCCTGTTTGCATATGCATTAAAGTATATAACTTATAGTTCTCTTGTTCACCATGACCATTGACATATTTTAATATTAATTTAGGTGTATTATAAATGTTTTAACTATTTTTTCTAAATGTGATTTATTCAATGAATGTGTAATTTTTCATCTATGCCAGTTTCGGATGTGTGCTGGGTCTGATCATCTTGATGCGCTGAGTCCTTAATTTATTATTGTGTCACTTTATGGAGAGAGCTGCCTAGGGCATCTTTTTTTTTTTCTATTGTCTCTCATTTATTGGGAATTATTTATCTTGATGCCCCCTGTGCACCCTGGGATATAGATGTATTTTTAGTTATCCTGGGTTCTCTTTTTCACATTAAATTAGTTTATTTTTTTTCTTAGAGCTGATGTGGTCGCTTTCAGTTTTTGAATATATATATATAACATAATTTCTTTCATGTAATTAGCAAGAGTCCATGAGCTAGTGACGTATGGGATATACATTCCTACCAGGAGGGGCAAAGTTTCCCAAACCTTAAAATGCCTATAAATACACCCCTCACCACACCCACAATTCAGTTTTACAAACTTTGCCTCCGATGGAGGTGGTGAAGTAAGTTTGTGCTAGATTCTACGTTGATATGCGCTCCGCAGCAAGTTGGAGCCCGGTTTTCCTCTCAGCGTGCAGTGAATGTCAGAGGGATGTGAGGAGAGTATTGCCTATTTGAATGCAGTGATCTCCTTCTAAGGGGTCTATTTCATAGGTTCTCTGTTATCGGTCGTAGAGATTCATCTCTTACCTCCCTTTTCAGATCGACGATATACTCTTATATATACCATTACCTCTGCTGATTCTCGTTTCAGTACTGGTTTGGCTATCTGCTATATGTAGATGAGTGTCCTGGGGTAAGTAAATCTTATTTTCTGTGACACTCCTAGCTATGGTTGGGCACTTTGTTTATAAAGTTCTAAATATATGTATTCAAACATTTATTTGCCATGACTCAGAATGTTCAACTTTCCTTATTTTTCAGACAGTCAGTTTCATATTTGGGATAATGCATTTTAATTTAACATTTTTTACCTTAAAATTTGACTTTTTCCCTGTGGGCTGTTAGGCTCGCGGGGGCTGAAAATGCTTCATTTTATTGCGTCATTCTTGGCGCGGACTTTTTTGGCGCAAAAATTCTATTTCCGTTTCCGGCGTCATACGTGTCGCCGGAAGTTGCGTCATTCTTTGACGTTATTTTGCGCCAAAAATGTCGGCGTTCCGGATGTGGCGTCATTTTTGGCGCCAAAAAGCATTTAGGCGCCAAATAATGTGGGCGTCTTATTTGGCGCGAAAAAATATGGGCGTCACTTTTGTCTCCACATTATTTAAGTCTCATTTTTTATTGCTTCTGGTTGCTAGAAGCTTGTTCTTTGGCATTTTTTCCCATTCCTGAAACTGTCATTTAAGGAATTTGATCAATTTTGCTTTATATGTTGTTTTTTTCTTTTACATATTGCAAGATGTTCCACGTTGCAACTGAGTCAGAAGATACTTCAGGAAAATCACTGCACAGTGCTGGAGCTACCAAGCTAAGTGTATCTGCTATAAACTTTGGTATCTGTTTCTCCAGCTGTTATTTGTATTGCATGTCATGTCAAACTTATTAATGCAGATAAAATTTCCTTTAGTACTGTTACATTACCTGTTGCTGTTCCGTCAACATCTAATTTTCAGAGTGTTCCTGATAACATAAGAGATTTTATTTTTTAAATCCATTAAGAAGGCTATGTCTGTTATTTCTCCTTCTAGTATACATAAAAGTCTTTTAAAACTTCTCTTTTTTCAGATGAATTTTTAAATGAACATCATCATTCTGATGCTGATAAATCTTTGTATTTGTTCAAGATGGAATTTATTCGTTCTTTACTTAAAGAAGTGTTATTTGCATTAGAAATAGAGGATTCTGGTCCTCTTGATACTAAATGTAAACGTTTAAATAAGGTTTTCTAAATCTCCTGTAGTTATTCCAGAAGTGTTTTATCTCCCTGATGCTATTTCTGAAGTAATTTCCAGGGAATGGAATAATTTGGGTAATTTATTTACTCCTTCTAGACGTTTAAGCAAATTATATCCTGTGCCATCTGACAGATTAGAGTTTTTTGGGACAAAAATCCCTAAGGTTATGGGGCTGTCTCTACTCCTGCTAATGTACTACTGTTCCTACGGCAGATAGTACTTCATTTAAGGATCCTTTAGATAGGAAAATTGAATCCTTTCTAAGAAAAGCTTACTTATGTTCAGGTAATCTTCTTAGACCTGCTATATTTTTAGCGGATGTTGCTGCAGCTTCAACTTTTTGGTTAGAAGCTTTAGCGCAACAAGTAACAGATCATAATTTTATAGCATTATTATTATTCTATAACATGCTAATAATTTTATTGGTGATACCATCTTTTGATATCATTAGAGTTGATGTCAGGTATATGTCTCTAGCTATTTTAGCTAGAAAAGCTTTATGGATTAAACTTGGAATGCTGACATGTCTTCTAAGTCAACTTTGCTTTCCCTTTCTTTCCAGGGTAAATAATCATTTTCGTTCCTTTCCTCACAAGGAACAAAAGCCTGATCCTTCATCCTCAGGAGCGGTATCAGTTTGGAAACTATTTCCAGTTTGGAATATATCCAAACCTTATAGAAACCTATAGCCAGCTCCTAAGTACCTATGAAGGTGCGGCCCTTATTCCAGCTCAGCTGGTATGGGGCAGATTACGTTTTCTTCAAAGAAATTTGGATCAATTCCGTTCTTAATCTCTGGTTTCAGAAACATTGTTTCAGAAAGGTACAGAATTGGCTTCAAGTTAAGGCCTCCTGCTAAGAGATTCTTTTCTTTCCCGTGTCCCAGTTAACACAGCAAAGGCTCAGCATTTCTGAAATGTGTTTCAGATATAGAGTTGGCTGGAGTATTTATGCCAGTTCCAGTTCTGGAACAGGGGCTGGGGTTTTATTTTATCTCTTCATTGTACCAAAGAAGGTCAATTCCTTCAGACCAGTTCCGGATTTATCATTATTGAATCGTTATGTTAGGATACCAACATTCAAGATGGTTACTGTAGGACTATCCTGCCTTTTGTTTAGCAAGGGCATTATATGTCTACAATAGATTTTCAGGATGTGTATCTGCATATTCCGATTCATCCAGATCACTTTTTAGTGTCTGAGATTCTCTTTTTAGACAAGCATTACCAGTTTTTTGGCTCTACCGTTTGGCCTAGCCTCAGTTCCAAGAATTTTTTTCAAAGGTTCTCGGTGCCCTTCTTTCTGTAATCAGAGAATAGGGTTTTGGTATTTCCTTATTTGGACGATATCTTGGTATTTGCTCAGTCTTCTCATTTTCGAAGAATCTCATACGAATCGACTTGTGTTGTTTCTTCAAGTTCATGGTTGGAGGATCAATTTACCAATCAGTTCATTGATTCCTCAGACAAGGGTAACCTTTTTAGGTTTCTAGATAAATTCAGTGTTTATGACTCTGTCCTTGTCAGACAAGAGAAGTTTAACATTGATATCAGCTTGTCAAAACCTTCAGTCACAATCATTCCCTTTCGTAGCCTTATGCATGGAAATGTTGGGTCTTAGGACTGCCGCATCAGATGCGATCTCCTTTGCTCGTTTTCACATGCGACCTCTTCAGTTCTGTATGCTGAACCAATGGTGCAGGGATTACTCAAAGATATCTCAATTAATATCTTTAAACTGATTTTACAACACTCTCTGACATGGTGGACAGATCACCATCGTTTAGTTCAGGGGGCTTCTTTGTTCTTCCGACCTAGACTATAATCTCAACAGATGCAAGTCTTACAGGTTGGGGAGCTGTGTGGGGGTATCTGACGGCACAAGGGGTTTGGGAATCTCAGGAGGTGAGATTTCCGATCAATATTTTGGAACTCCGTGCAATTTTCAGAGCTCTTCAGTCTTGGCCTCTTCTGAAGAGAGAGTTGTTCATTTGTTTTCAGATAGACAATGTCACAACTGTGGCATACATCAATCATCAAGGAGGGTCTTACAGTCCTCTGGCTATGAAAGAAGTATCTCGAATTTTGGTTTGGGCGGAATCCAGCTCCTGTCTAATCTCTGCGGTTCATATCCCAGGTATGGACAATTGGAAAGCGGATTATCTCAGTCGCCAAACGTTGCATCCGGGCGAATGGTCTCTTCACCCAGAGGTATTTCTTCAGATTGTTCAAATATGGGAACTTCCAGAAATAGATCTGATGGCTTCTCATCTAAACAAGAAACTTCCCAGGTATCTGTCCAGATCCCGGGATCCTCAGGCGGAGGCAGTGGATGCATTATCACTTCCTTGGAAGTATCATCCTGCCTATATCTTTCCGCCTCTAGTTCTTCTTCCAAGAGTAATCTCCAAGATTCTGAAGGAATGCTCGTTTGTTCTGCTGGTAGCTCCGGCATGGCCTCACAGGTTTTGGTATGCGGATCTTGTCCGGATGGCCTCTTGCCAACCGTGGACTCTTCCGTTAAGACCAGACCTTTTGTCTCAAGGTCCTTTTTTCCATCAGGATCTGAAATCCTTAAATTTAAAGGTATGGAGATTGAACGCTTGATTCTTGGTCAAAGAGGTTTCTCTGACTCTGTGATTAATACTATGTTACAGGCTCGTAAATCTGTATCCAGAGAGATATATTATAGAGTCTGGAAGACTTATATTTCTTGGTGTCTTTCATCTTTTTTCTTGGCATTCTTTTAGAATACCGAGCATATTACAGTTTCTTCAGGATGGTTTAGATAAGGGTTTGTCCGCAAGTTCCTTGAAAGGTCAAATCTCTGCTCTTTCTGTTCTTTTTCACAGAAAGATTGCTATTCTTTTTGATATTCATTGTTTTGTACAAGCTTTGGTTCGTATAAAGCCTGTCATTAAGTCAATTTCTCCTCCTTGGAGTTTGAATTTGGTTCTGGGGGCTCTTCAAGCTCCTCCATTTGAACCTATGCATTCATTGGATATTAAATTACTTTCTTGGAAAGTTTTGTTCCTTTTGGCCATCTCTTCTGCCAGAAGAGTTTCTGAATCATCTGCTCTTTCTTGTGAGTCTCCTTTTCTGATTTTTCATCAGGATAAGGCGGTGTTGCGAACTTCTTTTGAATTTTTTACCTAAGTTGTGAATTCCAACAACATTAGTAGAGACTTTGTGGTTCCTTCATTATGTCTTAATCCTAAGAATTCTAAGGAGAAATCGTTGCATTCTTTGGATGTTATTAGAGCTTTTGAAATATTATGTTGAAGCTACTAAGTCTTTCCGAAAGACTTCTAGTTTATTTGTTATCTTTTCCGGTTTTAGAAAGGCCAGAAAACTTCTGCCATTTCTTTGGCATCTTGGTTGAAATCTTTAATTCATCTTGCCTATGTTGAGTCGGGTAAGACTCCGCCTCATAGGATTACAGCTCATTCTACTAGGTCAGTTTCTACTTCCTGGGCGTTTAGGAATGAAGCTTCGGTTGATCAGATTTGCAAAGCGGCAACTTGGTCCTCTTTGCATACTTTTACCAAATTCTACCATTTTGTTGTATTTTCTTCTTCTGAAGCAGTTTTTGGTAGAAAAGTACTTCAGGCAGCGGTTTCAGTTTGAATCTTCTGCTTATGTTTTTCATTAAACTTTATTTTGGGTGTGGATTATTTTCAGCAGGAATTGGCTGTCTTTATTTTATCCCTCCCTCTCTAGTGACTCTTGTGTGGAAAGATCCACATCTTGGGTAGTCATTATCCCATACGTCACTAGCTCATGGACTCTTGCTAATTACATGAAAGAAAACATAATTTATGTAAGAACTTACCTGATAAATTCATTTCTTTCATATTAGCAAGAGTCCATGAGGCCCGCCCTTTTTTGTGGTGGTTATGATTTTTTTGTATAAAGCACAATTATTCCAATTCCTTATTTTATATGCTTTCGCACTTTTTTCTTATCACCCCACTTCTTGGCTATTCGTTAAACTGAATTGTGGGTGTGGTGAGGGGTGTATTTATAGGCATTTTAAGGTTTGGGAAACTTTGCCCCTCCTGGTAGGAATGTATATCCCATACGTCACTAGCTCATGGACTCTTGCTAATATGAAAGAAATGAATTTATCAGGTAAGTTCTTACATAAATTATGTTTTATGTAAGAACTTACCTGATAAATTAATTTCTTTCATATTGGCAAGAGTCCATGAGCTAGTGACGTGTGGGATATACAATCCTACCAGGAGGGGCAAAGTTTCCCAAACCTCAAAATGCCTATAAATACACCCATCACCACACCCACAATTCAGTTTAACAAATAGCCAAGAAGTGGGGTTATAAAGAAAGGAATAAAAAGCATCAACAAAGGAATTTGGAAATAATTGTGCTTTATACAAAAAAAATCATAACCACCATAAAAAAGGGAGTGGGCACAGCTGCCTGAAGAACTTTCCTACCAAAAACTGCTTCCGAAGAAGCAAATACATCAAAATGGTAGAATTTAGTAAATGTATGCAAAGAAGACCAAGTTGCTGCTTTGCAAATCTGATCAACTGAAGCTTCATGCTTAAAAGCCCAAGAAGTGGAAACTGATCTAGTAGAATGAGGTGTAATTCTCTGAGGCGGGTCTTGACCCGACTCCAAATAAACTTGATGAATCAAAAGCTTTAACCACGATGCCAAAGAAACGGCAGAAGCCTTCTGACCTTTCCTGGAACCAGAAAAGATAACAAATAGGCTAGAAGTCTTCCAAAGAATGTAAAGATCTCTCCAAAGAATTCTTAGGATTAGGACACAAAGAAGGACCAACAATTTCTCCATTAATGATGTTAGAATTCACAACCTTAGGTAAGAATTTAAATGAAGTCCGCAAAACTGCCTTATCCTGATGAAAAATCAGAAAAGGAGAATCACAAGAAAGAGCAGATAATTCAGAAACTCTTCTAGCAGAAGAGATGGCCAAAAGAAACAACACTTTCCAAGAAAGTAGTTTAATGTCCAAAGAATGCATAGGCTCAAATGATGGAGCCTGTAAAGCCTTAAAAACCAAATTAAGACACCAAGGAGGAGAGATTGATTTGATGACATGCTTGATTTGAACCAAAGCCTGTACAAAACAATGAATATCAGGAAGTTTAGCAATTTTCCTATGGAATAAAACAGAGCAGAGATTTGTCCTTTCAAGGAACTTGCAGACAAAACTTTATCCAAACCATCCTGAAGAAACTGTAAAATTCTAGGAATTCTAAAAGAATGCCAAGAGAATTTATGAGAACACCATGAAATGTAAGTCTTCCAAACTCGATAATATATCTTTCTAGAAACAGATTTACGAGCCTGCAACATAGTATTAATCACTGAGTCAGAGAAACCTCTATGACTAAGCACTAAGCGTTCAATTTCCATACCTTCAAATTTAATGATTTGAGGTCCTGATGGAAAAACGGACCTTGAGATAGATCTGGCCTTAATGGAAGTGGCCAAGGTTGGCAACTGGACATCAGAACAAGATCCGCATACCAAAACCTGTGAGACCATGCTGGAGCCACCAGCAGCACAAACGATTGCTCCATGATGATCTTGAAAATCACTCTTATAAGAAGAACTAGAGCCGGGAAAATATAAGCAGGTTGATAACACCACGGAAGTGTCAACGCATCCACTGCATCCGCCTGAGGATCCCTGAACCTGGACAGGTACCTGGGAAGTTTTTTGTTTAGATGAGAAGCCATCAGATCTATTTCTGGAAGCCCCCGCATCTGAACAATTTGAGAAAACACATCTGGGTGGAGGGACCATTCTCCCAGATGTAAAGTCTGACAACTGAGATAATCCGCTTCCCAATTGTCTATACTTGGGATATGAACCGCAGAAATTAGACAGGATATGGATTCCGCCCAAACAAGTATCCAAGATACTTCTTTCATAGTTTGGGGACTGTGAGTCCCACCTTGATGATTGACATATGCCACAGTTGTGATATTGTCTGTCTGAAAACAAATGAATGGTTCTCTCTTCAACAGAGGCCAAAACAGAAGAGCCCTGAGAATTGCACGGAGTACCAAAATATTGATTGGTAATCTCGCCTCTTGAGATTTCCAAACCTCTTGTGCTGTCAGAGATCCCCAAGCAGCTCCCCAACCTTAAAGACTTGCATCTGTTGTGATCACAGTCCAGGTTGGACGAACAAAAGAGGCCCCTAGAATTATACGATGGTGATCTAACCACCAAGTCATAGAAATTTGAACATTGGGATTTAAGGATATTAATTGTGATATCTTTGTATAATCCCTGCACCATTGGTTCAGTATACAAAGCTGGAGAGGTCTTATATGAAAACGAGCAAAGGGGATCGCGTACGATGCTGCAGTCATGAGACCTAAAACTTCCATGCACATAGCTACTGAAGGGAATGACTGAGACTGAAGGTTCCGACAGGCTGCAACCAATTTCAAACGTCTCTCGTCTGTTAGAGACAAAGTCATGGACACTGAATCTATCTGGAAACCTAAAAAGGTTACATTTGTATGAGGAATCAAATAACTTTTTGGTAAATTGATCCTCCAACCATGTCTTTGAAGAAACAACACTAGTTGATTTGTGTGATATTATATCTGCAGAACGTAAAGACTGAGCTAGTACAAAGATATCTTCCATATAAGGAAACACCGCAATACCCCGCTCTCTGTTTACAGAGAGTAGGGCACAGAGAACCTTTGAAAAGATTCTTGGAGCCGTTGCTAGGCCAAAAGGAAGAGCAACAAATTGGTAATGCTTGTCTAGAAAAGAGAATCTCAGGAAGTGATAGTGGTCCGGATGAATCGGAATATGAAGATATGCATCCTGTAAGTCTATTGTGGACATATAATGCCCTTGCTGAACAAAAGGCAGAATATTCCTTATAGTCACCATCTTAAAAGTTGGTACTCTTACATATCGATTCAAAATCTTTAGATCCAAAACTGGTCTGAATGAATTTTCTTTCTTTGGGACAATTAATAGATTTGAATAAAACCCCAAACCCTGTTCCTGAAACAGAACTGGCATGATTACCCCTGATAACTCCAGGTCTGAAACACACTTCAGGAAAGCCTGAGCCTTTACTGGGATTGCTGTAATGCGTGAGGGAAAAAATCTTCTCACAGGCGGTCTTACTCTAAATCCTATTCTGTACCCCTGAGAGACAATACTCTGAATCCAACATCTTTGAAAAATCTTAATCTGCCCCCTACCAGCTGAGCTGGAATGAGAGCCGCACCTTCATGCGGACTTGGGGGCTGGCTTTGATCTCTTAAATGACTTGGATTTATTCCAATTTGAGAAAGGCTTCCAATTGGAAACAGATTCCTTTGGGGAAGGATTAGATTTCTGTTCCTTATTATGTCGAAAGGAACGAAAATGGCTAGAAGCTTTAGATTTACCCTTAGGTTTTTTTATCCTGAGGCAAAAAACTCCCTTCCCCCAGTGACAGTTTAAATTATTGAATCCAACTGAGAACCAAATAATTTATTACCTTGGAAAGAAAGAGATAGCTATCTGGACTTAGAAGTCATATCAGCATTCCAAGATTTGAGCCACAAAGCTCTTCTAGCTAAAATAGCTAAAGACATATATCTAACATCAATTTTGATGATATCAAAAATGGCATCACAAATGAAATTATTAGCATGTTGAATCAACTTAACAATGCTAGACAAATCATGATCCGATACTTGTTGCGCTAAAGTTTCCAACCAAAAAGTTGAAGCAGCTGCAACATCAGCCAAAGAAATTGCAGGCCTAAGAAGATTACCTGAATATAAATAAGCCTTCCTTAGATAAGATTCAAGTTTCCTATTTAAAGGATCTTTAAAAGAAGTACAATCTTCCGTAGCAATAGTAGTACGTTTAGCAAGAGTAGAGAGAGCCCCATCAACTTTGGTGATCTTTTTCCAAAACTCCAATCTAACTGCTAGCAAAGGATACAATTTTTTAAACCTTGAAGAAGGAATAAAAGAAGTACCAGGCCTATTCCATTCTTTAGAAATCATATCAGAAATAGCATCAGGAACAGGAAAAACCTCTGGAATATGCACAGAAGGTTTATAAACAGAATTTAAACATTTACTAGTTTTAATATCAAGAGGACTAGTTTCCTCCATATCTAATTTAATCAACACTTCTTTTAATAAAGAACGAATATACTCCATTTTAAATAAGAGGATTTGTCAGTGTCAATATCTGAGGCAGGATCTTCTGAATCAGATAGATCCTCAGTATGTTGCCGGTCATTTGAAATTTCATCAACTCTATGAGAAGTTTTAAAAGACCTTTTACGTTTATTAGAAGGCGGAATGGCAGGCAAAGCCTTCTGAATAGAATCAGAAATAAATTCTTTTAAATTTACAGGTATATCTTGTGCATTAGATGTTGAGGGAACAGCAACAGGTAATGAACTACTACTGATGGATACATTTTCTGCATGTAAAAGTTTATCATGACAACTATTACAATCCACAGCTGGAGGTATAATCTCCACAAGTTTACAAGAAATGCACTTAGCTTTGGTAGAACTGTTATCAGGCAGCAGGGATCCAACAGTGAATTCTGAGACAGGATCAGATTTGAGACATCTTGCAAATGTAAGAGAAAAAAACAACATATAAAGCAAAATTATCAATTTCCTTATAGGGCAGTTTCAGGAATGGGAAAAATGCAAACAGCATAGCCCTCTGACATAGAACAAGGCAAGAGGCAAATAGGAATGGGGTCTTAAATAATGAAAATATTTGCCGCCAAGTATGACGCACAACAAACATAAAAAATATTTTTTGGCGCCAAAAACATCCGAAAACACACTCGCGTCATAGATGACGCAACCTTGTGAAGGACTCGACGGCAACTAAGACCCCGGAAATGACGAATTTGCGTCAACGAACATAACTTCCAAATGTAACGCAAAAAAATCTCGCGCCAAAAATGACGCAATAAACTTTGGCATTTTGCGCCCTTGCGAGCCTAATTCTGCCCGCAAATTTAAAAGATCAATTTGAAAAAGAGATTATACCCCAGGTAAGAAATACTGTACATTTTCATAAAAAAAGCATTTCCCAGATATGAAACTGACAGTCTGCAAAAGGAAATATACTGAAAACCTGAATCATGGCAAATATAAGCACAATACACATATTTCGAACTTTATATAAATACATAAAGTGCCAAACCATAGCTGAGAGTGTCTTAAGTAATGAAAACATACTTACCAAAAGACACCCATCCACATATAGCCAAACCAGTACTGAAACGGTTATCAGTAAAGGTAATGGACTATGAGAGTATATCGTCGATCTGAAAAGGGAGGTAGGAGATGAATCTCTACGACCGATAACAGAGAACCTATGAAATTGATCCCCGTGAGGAAAACCATTGCATTCAATAGGTGATACTCCCTTCACAGCCCTCTGACATTCACTGTACTCTGAGAGGAATCGGGCTTCAAAAATGCTGAGAAGCGCATATCAACGTAGAAATCTTAGCATAAACTTACTTCACCACCTCCATTGGAGGCAAAGTTTGTAAAACTGAATTGTGGGTGTGGTGAGGGGTGTATTTATAGGCATTTTGAGGTTTGGGAAACTTTGCCCCTCTTTGTATTAATGTATATCCCATACGTCACTAGCTCATGGACTCTTGCCAATTACATGAAAGAAAATAAATATATATACATATATACATACACTCACAGGCCACTTTATTAGGTACACCTGTTTAATTGCTTGGTAACACAAAGTGCTAATCAGCCAATCACATGGCAGCAACTCAATGCATTTAGGCATGTAGACGTGGTGTAGACGACTTGCTGAAGTTCAAACAGAGCATCAGAATTGAGAAGAAAGGGGATTTAAGTGACTTTAAACTAGGGATAGACCGATATATCGGAGCGGCCACTTATTAGGGCCGATATTTGGAATTTCTGAAATATCGGTATCGGCCAGAAACTTACCGAATTTTACCGATATGGAGCAAATCTAAAGAAATTTAGCTCTGTGTATTTCAAGGAAACTATGTAGTTTTAAGTGACACAAATCATCACACAAATCATCTATAGCACATATAAGCTGGACATAGCATCTAATAATACATAGCACAGTTAAGAGTCCAAGCCCAGGTGTTCCTGGGAGCTCAGTTACCAACTACCATACCCCCAATGGCAGCCTGTAGATGGACTTGCATAAACAAACATATATGATTTGTGAAATGGAAAATGTGATCTTTAAAGTGGCACTTAAAGCTACATAGTTTCCCTGAAGTACACAGAGCTAAATTACTTTTGATTTGCTCATAGGGGTCAGCAATACATAAAATCAATTTGTTTGCTAATTGTTGTCACAAATACAACATTATTTGTTGCATTCTGAAAAAAATTACACATTTGCAAAACATTTCACTAAAGCTGCTATATTTGATGATTCTTTTATTTAAATATTTTATATTCCACTTTCAAAAACATTAAAACAAATGATAATTCAGGCACATCAATAAAATGTCCACAACAACAAACCTTGAGTAGCAAGCTATGCAGTATAGGAGACTCAGACTAGTATCAATATTCTCTAGCACTGTATAACAATGGTCTGACCATTAGGTGGCGCTGTTACACATATATAAAACTCCCATAAGTGACATAATAAAGAAACTTATAGTCCACTCCTCAGTACCAGTGAAGGTATTTGCTATCCAGTAAAAATATGAGCAAATTAAAAATTAAAGCAAATACATAAGTCTAGCACTGATATTCCAGCATGTACTTTTTTTCTCTGTTAAGTGACAGTATATATATATATATATATATATATATATATATATATATATATATATATGTATGTATATTTTTTACTATACGTTTAACCCTTATCTGTAAAGTGTACCAAGTGAGCGTGTTTTTATTGAAGTGTCAGCAATATATGAAAAAAACAGAAGCCGTTTAACAGGAGAACATGCTGAAATGTAATGCTTTCTGCACTGTAATGTTTTTTCTACTTACCTGGGAGTACTGAAGAAATCATGTAGTGTCTAGCTTTGCAGTAGTGACTTAAATTTAATTTTATATCAGTGTGCAGTTTAAAAGAGATTTATGCCATTTTTCTATGTTTTGGGAAGCAATTTAATAAGTTAATTTTCAAGCACTTTATTTTTCCCAGTTGTTTACTTTTAATGTATAAAATTTTAATAAGCATGTTCAGTTTATACCAGATTTGTGTAGATATTGTGTTCATTTTTCAAAACTTTAAATGTACAGATTATGGACCCCTTTTATCAGTTATCGGCCTGAAAGGCAGTCAATAATCGGAATTGGCTCTGAAAAACTATATTGGTCTATCCCTAATTTGACAGTGGCATGGTTGTTGGTGCTAGACGGGCTGGTCTGAGTAATTCAAAAACTGCTGATCTACTGGGATTTTCACGTACAACCATCTCTAGGGTTTACAGAGAATGATCCGAAAAAGAGAAAATATCCAGTGAGCGGTAGTTGTGTGGACGACAATACCTTGTTGATGTCAAACTTCAGAGGAGAATGGGCAGACTGGTTTGAGATGAAAGAAATGCAACAGTTACTCTAATAACCACTCATTACAACCAAGGTATGCAGAATACCATCTCTGAATGCACAACACATTGAACCTTGAAGCAGATGGGCTTCAGCAGCAGAAGACCACACTGGGTGCCACTCGTCAGCTAAGAACAGAAAACTGAGACTACAATTTGCACAGGTTCACTAAACTTGGACAATAGAAGATTGAAAAAAAACATTGCCTGGTCTGACGAGTCTCGATTTCAGCTACGATATTCAAATGGTAGGGTCAGAATTTGGGGTAAACAACATGAAAGCATGGATCCATCCTGCCTTGTATCAACGGTTCAGGCTGGTGGTGGTGGTGTAATTGTGTGGGGGATATTTTAGTGGTACAATTTGGGCTCCTTAGTACCAATTGAGCATTGTTTAAATGCCACAGCTTACCTGAGTATTGTTGCTGGTCATGTCCATCCCTTTATGACTACAGTGTACCGATCTTCTGATGGCTTCTTCCAGCAGGATAATGCACCATGTCACAAAAGCTCATATATCAATTTGGTTTCTTGAACATGACAATGAGTTCACTGTACTCCAATAGCCTCCACAGTCCCCAGATCTCAATCCAATAGAGCACCTTTGGGATGTGGTGGAACGGAAGATTCGCATCATGGATGTGCAGCCGACAAATCTACAGCAACTGCATGATGCTATGTCAATATGGACCAAAATCTCTGAGGAATGTTTCCAACACCTTGTTGAATCTATGCCATGAAGAATTAAGGCAGTTCTGAAGGCAAAAGGGGGTCGAACCCAGTACTAGCAAGGTGTACCTAATAAAGTGGCTTTGGAGTGTATATATGTGTATATACAGTATCCCAAAAAAGTGGGTACACCCCTCACATTTTTGTAAATATTTTATTATATATCTTTTCATATGACAACACTGAAGAAATGACACTTTGTTACAATGTAAAGTAGTGAATGTACAGCCTGTATAACAGTGTAAATTTGCTGCTGTCCCCTTAAAATAAAAACACACAGCTATTAATATCTAAACCATTGGCAATAAAAGTGAGTACACCCCTAAGTGGATATTTCCAAATTGAGCCCAAAGTCTCAATATTTTGTGTGGCCACCATTTTTTTCTAGCACTGCCTTAACCCTATTGGGCATGGAGTTCACCAGAGCTTCACAGGTTGCCACTGGAGTCCTCTTCCACTCCTCCATAACGACATGACAGAGCTGGTGGATGTTAGAGACCATGCGCTCCCCACCTTCCTTTTGAGGAAGCCCTACAGATGCTCAATAGGGTTTAGGTCTGGAGACATGCTTGGCCAGTCCATCACCTTTACCCTCAGATTCTTTAGCAAGGCAGTGGTCGTCTTGGAGGTGTGTTTGGGGTCGTTATCATGTTGGAATACCCTGCGGCCCAGTCCTTGAAGGGAGGGGATTATACTCTGCTTCAGTATGTCACAGTACATGTTGGCATTTATGTTTCCCTGCTTGATGGTAGACAAGACACACTTGTCTTTGTACTCCTCGCCTGGTTGCCGCCACACACGCTTGACACCATCTGAACCAAATAAGTTTATCTTGGTCTCATCGGACCATAGGACATGGTTCCAGTTATCCATGTCCTTAGTTTGCTTGTCTTCAGCAAACTGTTTTCGTTCTTTCTTGTGCATCATCTTTAGAGGAGGCTTCCTTCTGGGAATACAGCCATGCAGACCAGTTTGATGTAGTTTGCAGCGTATGGTCTGAGCACTGACAGGCTGACCCCCCACAGCTACAACCTCTGCAACAATGCTGGCAGCACTCATACATTTATTTCCCAAAGACAACCTCTGGATATAACGCTGAACACGTGCACTCAACTTCTGTGGTCGTCCATGGCAAGGCCTGTTCTAAGTGGAACCTGTCCTGTGAAACCGTTGTATGGTCTTGCCCACCGTGCTGCAGCTCAGTTTCAGGGTCTTGGCAATCTTCTTATTGCTTAGGCCATCTTTATGTAGAGCAGCAATTCTTTTTTTCAGATCCTCAGAGAGTTCTTTGCCATGAGGTGCCATGTTGAACTTCCAGTGACCAGTATGAGAGAGTGTGAGAGCGATAACACCAAATTTAACACACCTGCTCCCCATTCACACCTGAGACCTTGTAACACTAATGAGTTACATGACACCAGGAAGGGAAAATGGTTAATTGGGCCCAATTTGGACATTTCCACTTAGGGATGTACTCACTTTTGTTGCCTACGGTTTAGACATTAATGGCTGTGTGTTTAGTTATTTTCAGGGGACAGCAAATTTACACTGTTATACAGGCTGTGTACACTCACTACTTTACATTGTAGCAAAGTGTAAATTCTTCAGTGTTGTTGTCACATGAAAAGATATAATAAAATATTTACAAAAATGTGAGAGGTGTACTGTACTCACTTTTTTGGGATACTGTATGTATATATATATATATATATATATATATATATATATATATATATATATATATATATATATAGTTTTTAAAATAATTTCCAATTAACTTTTTTGTTATCAGATTTATTTTTGTCTCTTGGTGTACTGTTCTATAAACATATGCACACACCTGGCTATACATAATTTTGCTCTCATAGATGTTTAACAAAAGTTGCCAAGAGAAAGATTCAAATTTAATGATAAATGAAAAATGGAGATTTGTATGTGTCTCTAGATCATAATTAGTTTTTTTTTTCTCCTTTTAGATGTCTAGTTAATAAAAAAAATCAAAGAAGAAATAAAAATGAATAATATAAATGTAATTTCAAATAAACAAAAAGGGTTGTAAGTTGCGTATTAAAAAGCTAACAAAACTGTCAGTAGAACTAAAGTTAGAGCCATGAACCAGAGCGTTTAATATTGATGGGGCATGAATAGGCTCCTGGTGTATGTATGTGATTTATTATCAAGCTTTTTTATGATGTCCTTCGGCGATAGGTTTAGTCTATTAGACTTTCCATGCAGCTTTTATTTTTACCTTGTAAAAACTTTAAAAGTATTGTTTCATGATAATGGTGTTTCAGATGTGTAGATTGTGATATAGTCGAAAGTTACACTAAAACAGTTTTTTTTTTCTTGCTGTGGTATTTTGAAAGAGTCATAGTACTAAACTAAAAACCTTAAAATGATATATAATAGAATCAATTCAGCCATGGAAATGGGAAATGGACGGCACTCTCAAACCGGGCTGGGTACATATCCTATGACCCTGCAAAACTAACAGCCTCGGACGCTCACCAGCCCTCATAGCTGCAGAGCTTTCAGGTACTCAGACGGTTAACTCCAGACAAGCCTGGGTGCAAAGCCCATAGGAAAAATTACAAAACAAAAGCAGAAGCTTTACATATTTGCAATTGTTTACTTAAATGTACAGCTCCTACTCTGCATTGTGCAGCTAAACTGAAGGGCACAATACGGCTTGTCGAGAAAACAGCAATATCACTGATCTATTAATGTGCACTGTTAATAGTGCGAGAATATGTAAACTCCAAGATGGTGGCGCCCAGTGTGAAGATAGTTGGACATGAGGAAAAGCAATAGTGTGGTAAATCGTAACCAATGTATAATATACCCAGTAGTGTAATGTCCCTTTAACCTTCTTGTAAAGCTTCTTGAGTATGTCTTTTTCTGTGCCTAATCAGAGGTCAAATTAAATGATCTCCTGCAAAGATCTAATCAATCATCACAATGCTACATGGCCCAGTAAAGTACAAACATATTCAGCATGCAATGGCATCGTCCATAAAGGGAAATATTATTATAAGATATGTTGCCCCTTTATAAATTATATGTTCTATGAATGTTTAACATCATTTTATGACTTTGGAAGCACAAACTCCTAAGTTAAGTCAGTATTATAATAATGACTTTAGAAGTTGATTTCCTGATCAGAGTTTGTCTGAATGGTTTAGAATTGGTCCCATATTATTTTAAACCTGTGTGAACATGGTAAATTGGACTCTCCTCGTCTTTAACATTTAGTTACTAATTTAATTGGTTGTTTTAATCTGCCTATAGGCGTCTTTTCACATCTTGGTAAACATAAACACGATACTGTGATGTACAGTCACAACATTAAAACATAAACAGATTTTGATAAATAAAGTACTTTAATGTTCTCTTGGTATTCTTTGTTTAAAGCTAAACCTAGGTAGGCTTGTATGGTAATTGCTAAGCCCTTGAAGGCCGTATCTTATCTCAGTGCATTTTGACAGGTTTTTTTTTTACAGCTAGACAGTGTTAGTTCATGTGTGCCATATAGATAACATTATGCTGACTCCTGTGGAGTTACTTAGGAGTCATCCCTGATTGACTAAAATGCAAATCTGTCAAAAGAACTGAAATAAGGGGCCAGTCTACAGAGGCTTAGATACAAGGTAATAGAGGTAAAAAGTATATTAATATAACAGTTTTGGTTATACAAAACTGGGGAATGGATAATAAAGGCATTTATGTATCTTTTTAAACAATAACCATTCTGGAGTAGAATGCCCCTTTAATAATTTATTTTTCTCTTGTTAAGTGTATCCAGTCCACGGATCATCCATTACTTGTGGGATATTCTCCTTCCCAACAGGAAGTTGCAAGAGGATCACCCACAGCAGAGCTGCTATATAGCTCCTCCCCTCACTGCCATACCCAGTCATTCTCTTGCAACTCTCAACTAAGATGGAGGTCGTAAGAGGACTGTGGTGTTTTATACTTAGTTTATTTCTTCAATCAAAAGTTTGTTATTTTTAAATGGTGCCGGAGTGTACTGTTTATCTCAGGCAGTATTTAGAAGAAGAATCTGCCTGCGTTTTCTATGATCTTAGCAGAAGTAACTAAGATCCTTTGCTGTTCTCACATATTCTGAGGAGTGAGGTAACTTCAGAGGGGGAATAGCGTGCAGGTTTTCCTGTAATAAGGTATGTGCAGTTAAAATATTTTTCTAGGGATGGAATTTGCTAGAAAATGCTGCTGATACCGAAGTAATGTAAGTAAAGCCTTAAATGCAGTGATAGCGACTGGTATCAGGCTTATTAATAGAGATAGATACTCTTATAAAAGTGTATTTTAAAACGTTTGCTGGCATGTTTAATCGTTTTTTACATATGTTTGGTGATAAAACTTATTGGGGCCTAGTTTTTTCCACATGGCTGGCTTGAATTTTGCCTAGAAACAGTTCCCTGAGGCTTCCCACTGTTGTAATATGAGTGGGAGGGGCCTATTTTGGCGTTTTTTTTGCACAGCAAAAATTACAGACACAGACATCCAGCTTCTTCCTACATGATCCAGGACTTCTCTGAAGGGCTCAAAAGGCTTCAAAAGTCGTATTGAGGGAGGTAAAAATCCACAGTAGAGCTGTGGCAGTTGTGACTGTTTAAAAAACGTTTTTGTAATTTGTTATTCCGTTTTTGGTATTAAGGGGTTAATCATCCATTTGCAAGTGGGTGCAATGCTCTGCTAACTTATTACATACACTGTAAAAATTTCGTTCGTGTAACTGCATTTTTTCACTGTTATTTCAAAATTTGGGAAAATTTGTGTTTCTTAAAGGCGCAGTAACGTTTTTTATATTGCTTGTAAACTTGTTTTAAAGTGTTTTCCAAGCTTGCTAGTCTCATTGCTAGTCTGTTTAAACATGTCTGACACAGAGGAACCTACTTGTTCATTATGTTTGAAAGCCATGGTGGAGCCCCATAGGAGAATGTGTACTAAATGTATTGATTTCACCTTAAAGAGTAAAGATCAGTCTTTATCTATAAAAGAATTATCACCAGAGGGTTCTGTCGAGGGGGAAGTTATGCCGACTAACTCTCCCCACGTGTCAGACCCTTCGCCTCCCGCTCAGGGGACGCACGCTAATATGGCGCCAATTACATCAGGGACGCCCATAGCGATACCTTGCAGGACATGGCTGCAATCATGAATAATACCCTGTCAGAGGTATTATCTAGATTGCCTGAATTAAGAGGCAAGCGCGATAGCTCTAGGGTTAGGAGAGATACAGAGCGCGCAAATGCTGTTAGAGCCATGTCTGATACTGCATCACAGTATGCAGAACATGAGGACGGAGAGCTTCAGTCTGTGGGTGACATCTCTGACTCGGGGAAACCTGATTCAGAGATTTCAAATTTTAAATTTAAGCTTGAGAACCTCCGTGTATTGCTTGGGGAGGTATTAGCTGCTCTGAATGACTGTAACACAGTTGCAATTCCAGAGAAATTGTGTAGGCTGGATAGATACTATGCGGTGCCGGTGTGTACTGACGTTTTTCCTATACCTAAAAGGCTTACAGAAATTATTAGCAAGGAGTGGGATAGACCCGGTGTGCCCTTTTCCCCACCTCCTATATTTAGAAAAATGTTTCCAATAGACGCCACTACACGGGACTTATGGCAGACGGTCCCTAAGGTGGAGAGAGCAGTTTCTACTTTAGCAAAGCGTTCCACTATCCCGGTTGAGGACAGTTGTGCTTTTTCAGATCCAATGGATAAAAAATTGGAGGGTTACCTTAAGAAAATGTTTATTCAACAAGGTTTTATTTTACAGCCCCTTGCATGCATTGCGCCTGTCACTGCTGCGGCGGCATTCTGGTTTGAGGCCCTGGAAGAGGCCATCCAGACAGCTTCATTGAATGAAATTATTGACAAGCTTAGAACGCTTAAGCTAGCTAACTCATTTGTTTCTGATGCCATTGTTCATTTGACTAAACTAACGGCTAAGAATTCCGGATTCGCCATCCAGGCGCGTAGGGCGCTATGGCTTAAATCCTGGTCAGCTGACGTGACTTCAAAGTCTAAATTACTCAACATTCCTTTCAAGGGGCAGACCTTATTCGGGCCTGGCTTGAAGGAAATTGTTGCTGACATTAATGGAGGCAAGGGTCATACCCTTCCTCAGGACAGGGCTAAATCAAAGGCCAAACAGTCTAATTTTCGTGCCTTTCGAAATTTCAAGGCAGGAGCAGCATCAACTTCCTCCGGTTCAAAACAAGAGGGAACTGTTGCTCATTCCAGACAGGCCTGGAAACCTAACCAGTCCTGGAACATGGGCAAGCAGGCCAGAAAGCCTGCTGCTGCCCCCAAGACAGCATGAAGGAACGCCCCCCTATCCGGAAACGTATCTAGTGGGGGGCAGACTTTCTCTCTTCGCCCAGGCGTGGGCAAGAGATGTTCAGGATCCCTGGGCGTTGGAGATCATATCTCAGGGATATCTTCTGGACTTCAAAGCTTCTCCTCCACAAGGGAGATTTCATCTTTCAAGGTTATCAGCAAACCAGATAAAGAAAGAGGCATTCCTAAGCTGTGTGCAAGACATCCTAGTAATGGGAGTGATCCATCCAGTTCTGCGGACGGAACAAGGACAGGGATTTTATTCAAATCTGTTTGTGGTTCCCAAGAAAGAGGGGAACCTTCAGACCAATCTTGGATCTAAGATCTTAAACAAATTCCTCAGAGTTCCATCATTCAAAATGGAAACTATTCGGACCATCCTACCCATGATCCAAGAGGGTCAGTACATGACTACAGTGGACTTAAAGGATGCCTACCTTAACATACTGATTCACAAAGATCATCATCGGTTCCTAAGGTTTGCCTTTCTAGACAGGCATTACCAATTTGTAGCTCTTCCCTTCGGGTTGGCCACTGCCCCGAGAACTTTTACAAAGGTTCTGGGCTCACTTCTGGAGGTTCTAAGACCGCGAGGCATAGCGGTGGCTCCGTATCTAGACGACATCCTGATACAGGTGTCAAGCTTTCAAATTGGCAAGTCTCATACAGAGATAGTTCTGGCATTTCTGAGGTCGCATGGGTGGAAAGTGAACGTGGAAAAGAGTTCTCTATCACCACTCACAAGAGTCTCCTTCCTAGGGACTCTTATAGATTCTGTAGAGATGAAAATTTACCTGACGGAGTCCAGGTTATCAAAACTTCTAAATGCTTGCCGTGTCCTTCATTCCATTCCACGCCCGTCAGTGGCTCAGTGCATGGAAGTAATCGGCTTAATGGTAGCGGCAATGGATATAGTGCCATTTGCGCGCCTGCATCTCAGACCGCTGCAATTATGCATGCTAAGTCAGTGGAATGGGGATTACTCAGATTTGTCCCCTATACTAAATCTGGATCAAGAGACCAGAGATTCTTTTCTCTGGTGGCTTTCTCGGGTCCATCTGTCCAAGGGTTTGACCTTTCGCAGGCAAGATTGGACGATTGTAACAGATGCCAGCCTTCTAGGTTGGGGCGCAGTCTGGAACTCCCTGAAGGCTCAGGGATTGTGGACTCAGGAGGAGAAACTCCTCCCAATAAATATTCTGGAGTTAAGAGCAATATTCAATGCTCTTCTAGCTTGGCCTCAGTTAGCAACACTGAGGTTCATCAGATTTCAGTCGGACAACATCACAACTGTGGCTTACATCAACCTAGCGATGTTAGAAGTCTCAAAGATAATTCGCTGGGCAGAGTCTCACTCTTGCCACCTGTCAGCGATCCACATCCCAGGTGTAGAGAACTGGGAGGCGGATTTTCTAAGTCGTCAGACTTTTCATCCGGGGGAGTGGGAACTCCATCCGGAGGTGTTTGCTCAACTGGTCCATCGTTGGGGCAAACCAGAACTGGATCTCATGGCGTCTCGCCAGAACGCCAAGCTTCCTTGTTACGGATCCAGGTCCAGGGACCCGGGAGCAACGCTGATAGATGCTCTAGCAGCTCCTTGGTTCTTCAACCTGGCCTATGTGTTTCCACCGTTTCCTCTGCTCCCTCGACTGATTGCCAAAATCAAACAGGAGAGAGCATCAGTGATTCTGATAGCGCCTGCGTGGCCACGCAGGACCTGGTATGCAGACCTAGTGGACATGTCATCTCTTCCACCATGGACTCTGCCTCTGAGGCAGGACCTTCTAATACAAGGTCCTTTCAATCATCCAAATCTAATTTCTCTGAGACTGACTGCATGGACATTGAACGCTTGATTCTATCAAGGCGTGGCTTCTCCGAGTCAGTCATTGATACCTTAATACAGGCTTGGAAGCCTGTCACCAGGAAAATCTACCATAAGATATGGCGTAAATATCTTTATTGGTGTGAATCCAAGAGTTACTCATGGAGTAAGGTTAGGATTCCTAGGATATTGTCCTTTCTCCAAGAGGGTTTGGACAAAGGCTTATCAGCTAGTTCTTTAAAAGGACAGATCTCTGCTCTGTCTATTCTTTTGCACAAGCGTCTGGCAGAAGTTCCAGACGTCCAGGCATTTTGTCAGGCTTTGGTTAGGATTAAGCCTGTGTTTAAAACTGTTGCTCCCCCGTGGAGCTTAAACTTGGTTCTTAAAGTTCTTCAGGGAGTTCCGTTTGAACCCCTTCATTCCATTGATATTAAACTTTTATCTTGGAAAGTTCTGTTTTTGATGGCTATTTCCTCGGCTCGAAGAGTCTCTGAGTTATCTGCCTTACATTGTGATTCTCCTTATCTGATTTTTCATTCAGACAAGGTAGTTCTGCGTACCAAACCTGGGTTTTTACCTAAGGAATATCAATCAAGAGATTGTTGTTCCATCATTGTGTCCTAATCCTTCTTCAAAGAAGGAACGTCTTTTGCATAATCTGGATGTAGTCCATGCCTTGAAATTTTACTTACAGGCTACTAAAGATTTTCGTCAAACATCTGCCCTGTTTGTCGTTTACTCTGGACAGAGGAGAGGTCAAAAAGCTTCGACAACCTCCCTCTCCTTTTGGCTTCGGAGCATAATACGCTTAGCCTATGAGACTGCTGGACAGCAGCCCCCTGAAAGGATTACAGCTCATTCTACTAGAGCTGTGGCTTCCACCTGGGCCTTTAAAAATGAGGCCTCTGTTGAACAGATTTGCAAGGCTGCGATTTGGTCTTCGCTTCACACCTTTTCAAAATTTTACAAATTTGACACTTTTGCTTCTTCGGAGGCTGTTTTTGGGAGAAAGGTTCTACAGGCAGTGGTTCCTTCCGTTTAAGTTCCTGCCTTGTCCCTCCCATCATCCGTGTACTTTAGCTTTGGTATTGGTATCCCACAAGTAATGGATGATCCGTGGACTGGATACACTTAACAAGAGAAAACATAATTAATGCTTACCTGATAAATTTATTTCTCTTGTAGTGTATCCAGTCCACGGCCCGCCCTGTCCTTTTAAGGCAGGTCTAAATTTTAATTAAACTACAGTCACCACTGCACCCTATGGTTTCTCCTTTCTCGTCTTGTTTCGGTCTAATGACTGGATATGGCAGTGAGGGGAGGAGCTATATAGCAGCTCTGCTGTGGGTGATCCTCTTGAAACTTCCTGTTGGGAAGGAGAATATCCCACAAGTAATGGATGATCCGTGGACTGGATACACTACAAGAGAAATAAATTTATCAGGTAAGCATAAATTATGTTTTTTTCTTTTATGTAATTGGCAAGAGTCCATGAGCTAGTGACGTATGGGATATACAATCCTATCAGGAGGGGTAAAGTTTCCCAAACCTCAAAATGCCTATAAATCCACCGCTCACCACACCCACAATTCAGTTTTTACAAACTTTGCCTCCTATGGAGGTGGTGAAGTAAGTTTGTGCTTGATTTTCTACGTTGATATGCGCTTCTCAGCATTTTGAAGCCCGATTCCTCTCAGAGTACAGTGAATGTCAGAGGGTTGTGAAGAGAGTATCACCTATTGAATGCATGGGAGATCTATTTCATAGGTTCTCTGTTATCGGTCGTAAAGATTCATCTCCTACCTCCCTTTTTCAGATCAACGCTATACTCTCATATTCCATTACCTCTACTGATAACTGTTTCAGTACTGGTTTGGGTATCTGCTATATGTGGATGGGTGTCTTTCAGTAAGTATTTTCATTACTTAAGACATGCTCAACTATGGTTTGGCACTATATGTATTAATATAAAGTTGTACCTATATGTATTTGCCATGAGTCAAGTTTATGTATATTTCCTTTTTGCAGACTATCAGTTTCATATTTGGGAAAAAACATATTTAGGAAAAAAAAAATTTCCTACCTGGGATATAGTCATTTTTCAAAATTGACTGCTTTTTCATTAAATTTTCGCAAAATTAGGCTTGCGAGGTCGCAAAATGCTGATGTTTATTGCGTCATTTTTGGCGCGAAGGTTCGTTCGGTGACGCAAATTTGTAATTTCCGGCGTCTTAGTTGACGCAGAGTTTCCTTGCACATGATTGCGTCTACAATGATGCGAGTGTGTCATTTCCGGATGTTGTTAGCTCCAAAAAATGTCATTTTGCGTTGTGCAACATACTTGGCGCAAAAATAATTTATTTAAATCCCTATTCCTATATGCCTCTTGGTTTTTTATATGTCAGAGGGCTATGCTGTTTGCATTTTTTCCCATTCCTGAAACTGCCATATAAGGAAATTGATAATTTTGCTTTATATGTTATTTGATTGTTACATTACTAGCCTGTTTAACATGTCTGACACCAAGGAAAATCCTTGTTCAATATGTTTGGAAGCCATTGTGGTACCCCCTCTTAGAATGTGTCCCAATTGTACTGATATGTCTATAAACTATAAAGAACATATATTAGCACTTAAAAATAGAGCAATAGATGATTCTCAGTCAGAAGTAAATGAGGGTTCGCCATCTAGCTCTCACCAAGTGTCACAACCAGTAACACCCGCACAAGTGACGCTAAGTACCTCTAGTGCGTCAAATTCATTTATTTTACAAGACATGGCCACAGTTATGAATACAACCCTCACAGAGGTTTTATCCTAACTGCCTGGTTTACAAGGAAAGCGGGACAGCTCTGGGTTAAGGAAAAATGCTGAGCAGTCTCACGCTTTAGTAGCCGTATCTGATATGCCCTCACAATGCTCTAAAGTAGGGGTGAGGGATTTGTTATCTGAGGGAGAAATTTCTGACTCAGGAAAGACGCTTCCTCAGACAGATTCTGATATGACAGCCTTTAAATTTAAGCTTGAACACCATCGCTTATTACTCAGGGAGGTATTAGCGGCTCTAGATAATTGTGACCTTATAGTGGTCCCAGAGAAATTGTGTAAGATGGATAAATACATAGAGGTTCCTGTTTACACTGATGTTTTTTCCAGTCCCTAAGAGGATTGTGAATATTATTGCTACGGAGTGGGATAGATCAGGTATTCCGTTTATTCCCCCTACTGTTTTTAAGAATATGTTTCCCATATCTGACACCATGCGGGACTCGTGGCAGACAGTTCCTAAGGGGTGAGGGAGCTATTTCTACTCTGTCTGAACATTCAACTATACCTATTGAAGTCAGTTGTGCTTTCAAAGATCCTATGGATAAAAAATTAGAGGGTCTCCTGAAGAAAATTTTTATTCATCAAGGGTTTCTTCTTCAACCTATTGTGTGCATTGTTCCTGCAACTACTGCAGCTGCTTTCTGGTTTGAGGCTCTAGAAGAGGCTCTTCAGATGGAGACTCCATTAGAAGAAATTTTGGACAGAATTAAGGCCCTTAAATTGGCTAATTCTTTTATTACAGATGCCTCTTTTCAACTGGCTAAATTAGCGGCAAAGAATTCAGGTTTTGACATTTTAGCACGCAGGGCGTTATCGCTTAAATCCTGGTCTGCTGATGTGTCTTCTAAAACTAAGCTTTTGAACATCCCTTTCAAGGGAAAGACCCTATTTGGGCCTGAACTGAAAGAGATTTTTTCAGACATCACTGGAAGGAAAGGTCATGCCCTCCCTTAGGATAGATCAAATAAGATGAGGACCTAACAAAATAATTTTCGTTCCTTTCGGAATTTCAAGAGTGGTCCCGCTTCAGCTTCCTCTGTTGCAAAGCAAGAGTGGAATTTTGCCCAGTCCAAGTCAGTCTGGAGACCTTACCAGGCTTGGAACAAGGGTAAACAGGCCAAGAAGCCTGCAGCGGCCTCTAAGACAGCATGAAGGGGTAGCCCCCGATCCAGGACCGGATCTAGTAGGGGGCAGACTCTCTCTCTTCGCTCAGGCTTGGGCAAGAGATGTTCACAATCCCTGGGCTTTAGAAATTGTGTCCCAGGGATATTTTCTGGAGTTCAAAGGCTATCTTCCAAGGGGGACTTTTCACATTTCTCGATTGTCTGTAAACCAGATAAAGAGAGAGGCGTTCTTACGCTGTGTAGAAGACCTACATACCATGGGGGTGATCTGCCCAGTCCCAAAAGAGGAACAGAGGTTAGGATTTTGCTCAAACCTGTTTGTGGTTTCCAAAAAAGAGGGAACTTTCAGATCAATCTTGGATCTCAAAATTCTAAACAAGTTCCTCAAAGTCCCATCATTCAAGATGGAGACTATTCTGTCTATTCTACTTCTGATCCAGGAGGGTCAATATATGACCACCGTGGATTTAAAGGATGCGTATCTACACATCCCTATTCACAGAATTTTCACAAGGGTGCTAGGGTCCCTTCTGGTGGTTATACGACCACGGGGCATAGTAGTGGCGCCTTGCCTTAATTCAGGCATCAACTTTCCAGTTATCCAAGTCTCACATGGACATTGTGTTGGTTTTTCTGAAATCTCACGGGTGGACGGTGAACATAAAGAGTTCTCTCTTCCCTCTTATAAGAGTTTCCTTCCTAGGGACTCTGATAGACTCGGTAGAAATGAAAATATTTCTGACGGAGGTCAGAAAATCAAAACTTCGGACTCATGGTAGCGGCAATGGACATAGTTCCTTTTGCCCACCTACAACTCAGACCACTGCAACTGTGCATGCTCAAACGGTGGAATGGGGATTATACAGATTTGTCTCCTCAACTGCATCTGGACCAGGAGACCAGAGATTCTCTTCTCTGGTGGTTGTCTCAGGACCACCTGTCTCAGGGAATGTGTTTCCGCAGGCCAGAGTGGCTCATTGTAACGACAGATGCCAGCCTGCTAGGCTGGGGTGCAGTCTGGAACTCCCTGAAAGCACAAGGCTTATGGTCTTGGGAGGAATCTCTTCTGTCGATAAATATTCTAGAACTGAGAGCGATATTCAATACACTTCAGGCATGGCCTCAGCTTGCTGCGGCCAAATTCATCAGGTTTCAGTCGGACAACATCACGACTGTAGCTTATATCAATAGTCAAGGAGGAACAAGGAGTTCTCTAGCGATGATGGAGGTAACCAAAATAATCCGATGGGCAGAGGATCACTCTTGCCATCTCTCAGCAATCCACATCCCAGGAGTAGTGAACTGGGAGGCGGATTTCCTAAGTCGTTAGACTTTTCATCTGGGGGAGTGGGAACTCCATCCGGAGGTATTTGCCCAGCTGATTCAGCTATGGGGCACACCAGAATTGGATCTGATGGTGTCCCATCAGAATGCCAAACTTCCTCGTTACAGGTCCAGGTCCCGGGATCCCAAGGCGGTACTGATAGATGCTCTTGCAGTGCCTTGGTCCTTCAATCTGGCCTATGTATTTCCTCTCCTTCTATGTCTGGTTGCTAGAATAAAGCAGGAGAGAGCTTCAGTGATTCTGATAGCGCCTGCGTGGCCACGCAGCACTTGGTATGCAGACCTAGTGGACATGTCCTTGGTTCTACCATGATCTCTGCCATTGAGGCGGGACCTTCTAATCCAAGGTCTGTTCACGCATCCAAATCTAATTTCTCTGCGCCTGACTGCTTGGAGATTGAACGCCTGATTCTATCAAAGCGTGGTTTCTCTGAGTCGGTCATTGATACCCTGATTCAGGCTAGAAAGCTTGTCACCAGGAAGATCTATCATAAGATTTGGCGCAAATATCTTTATTGGTGTGAATACAAAGGTTACTCGTGGAGTAACTTTAGGATTCCTAGAATAATGTATTTTCTCCAGGAAGGTTTGGAGAAGGGATTATCAGCTAGTTCTTTATAAGGACAAATATCTGCTTTGTCTATTCTTCTACACAAACGTCTGTCAGATGTCCCAGATGTTCGAGCATTTTGTCAGGCTTTGGTCAGAATCAAGCCTGTATTTAAACCTGTTGGTCCGCCATGGAGCCTAAATTTAGTTCTTAAAGTTCTTCAAGGGGTTCCGTTTAAACCTATGCATTCCCTGGATATTAAAGGGACAGTCTAGGCCAAAATAAACTTTCATGATTCAGATAGAGCATGTAATTTTAAACAATTTTCCAATTTACTTTTATCACCAATTTTGCTTTGTTCTCTTGGTATTCTTAGTTGAAAGCTTAACCTAGGAGGTTCATATGCTAATTTCTTAGACCTTGTAGCCCACCTCTTTCAGATTGCATTTTAACAGTTTTTCACCACTAGAGGGTGTTAGTTCACGTATTTCATATAGATAACACTGTGCTCGTGCACAAGAAGTTATCTGGGAGCAGGCACTGATTGGCTAGACTGCAAGTCTGTCAAAAGAACTGAAAAAAAGGGGCAGTTTGCAGAGGCTTAGATACAAGATAATCACAGAGGTTAAACGTATATTATTATAACTGTGTTAGTTATGCAAAACTGGGAAATGGGTAATAAAGGGATTATCTATCTTTTAAAACAATAAAAATTCTGGTGTAGACTGTCCCTTTAAGCTTCTATCTTGGAAAGTTTTGTTTTTAGTAGCTATCTCTTCGGCTCGAAGGGTTTCTGAGCTATATGCTTTACAGTGTGATTCCCCTTATCTTATTTTCCATGCAGATAAGGTGGTTTTGCGTACCAAACCTGGGTTCCTCCCTAAGGTTGGTTCTAACAGGAATATCAATCAAGAGATTGTTGTTCCTTCACTGTGTCCTAATCCTTCTTCAAAGAAGGAATGTCTGTTGCACAATCTTGATGTGGTTCATGCTTTAAAGTTCTACTTTCAAGCAACTAAAGATTTCCGTCAAACATCTTCATTGTTTGTTGTTTATTCTGGTAAGCGGAGAGGTCAGAAGGCTACGGCTTCCTCTCTCCTTTTGGTTGAAAAGCATCATCCGTTTGGCCTATGAGACTGCTGGACAGCAGCCTCCTGAAAGAATTACTGCTCATTCTACTAGAGCTGTGGCTTCCACATGGCTTTTAAAAATGAGGCTTCTGTTGAACAGATTCGTAATGCGGCGACTTGGTCTTCGCTTCATACTTTTTCCAAATTTTCCAAATTTGATACTTTTGCTTCTTCGGGGGCTATTTTTGGGAGAAAGGTTCTACAAGCAGTGGTGCCTTCCGTTTAAGGTCCCTGTCTTGTTCCCTCCCTTCATCCGTGTCCTAAAGCTTTGGTATTGGTATCCCACAAGTAAGGATGAATCCGTGGACTCGATACATCTTACAAGAGAAAACATAATTTATGCTTACCTGATAAATTTGTTTCTCTTGTGATGTATTGAGTCCACGGCACGCCCTGTTTATTAAGACACGCATATATATTTTATTTTTAAACTTTCAGTCACCACTGCACCCTATAGTTTCTCCTTTTTCTTCCTAGCCTTCGGTGGAGCTAAGGGGGGAGCTATATAGGCAGCTCTGCTGTGTGTGCTCTCTGCCACTTCCTGTAGGGGAGGAGAATATCCCACAAGTAAGGATGAATCCGTGGACTCGATCCATCACAAGAGAAATACATTTATCAGGTAAGCATAAAATATGTTTTTCCCAAAGAAAGAAAGTTAATTCAAGCCAGTTCTGGATCTGAAAATTTTGAATCGTTTTGTAAGAGTACCAACTTTCAAAATGGTGACTATAAGGACTATTCTGCCTTTTGTTCAGCAAGGGCATTATATGTCCACGATAGACTTACAGGATGCATATCTACATATTCTGATTCATCCAGACCACTATCAGTTTCTGAGATTCTCTTTTCTAGACAAACATTACCAATTTGTCGCTCTTCCATTTGGCCAAGCGACAGCTCCAATAATCTTTTCAAAGATTCTCGTGCCCTACTCTCTGTAATCCGAGAAAGCGGTATAGCAGTGTTTCCTTATTTGTATGATATCTTGGTACTAGCTCAGTCTTTACATTCTGTAAAATCTCACATGAATCAACTAGTGTTGTTTCTTCGAAGACATGGTTGGAGGCTCAATTTACGAAAAAGTTCCTTCATTCCTCAGACAAGGGTCACCTTTTTAGGTTTCCAGATAGATTCAGTGTCCATGACTCTGTCTTTAACAGACAAGAGACAAATAATATTGGTTTCAGCTTGACGAAACCTTCAGTCTCAATCATTCCCTTCAGTAGCTATGTGCATGGAAGTTTTAGGTCTCATGACTGCAGCATCAGACGCAATCCCCTTTGCTCGTTTTCATATGAAACCTATCCAGCTTTGTATGCTGAATCAATGGTGCAGGGGATTATACAAAGCTATCCCAATTAATATCCTTAAATCCCAATGTTTGATTCTCTCTGACTTTGTGGTTAGATCACCATCGTATAGTTAAAGGGGCCTCTTTTGTTTGTCCAACCTGGACTGTGATCACAACAGATGCAAGTCTTTCAGGTTGGGGAGCTGTCTGGGGATCTCTGACAGCACAAGGGGTTTGGAAATCTCAAGAGGGGAGGTTATCAATCAATATTTTAGAACTTCGTGCTATTTTCAGGGCTCTTCAGGTTTAGCCTCTGTTTAAGAGAAAACATTTTGTTTTCAGACAGACAATAGGTGGAGGCCCCGACATCGCCGCCACCTAAATAAAATATATTAACCCCTATCCCGCCGCAACCTACATAATGTTATTAACCCCTATCCCGCCGCTCCCAGAGCCCACCGCAACTAAATAAAGTTATTAACCCCTAAACCGCCAGCCCCCCACATCACCATAAACTAAATTAACCTATTAAAACCTAAACCTAACAACCCGCTAACTGTACATTAAAATGACATCATCACTATCTTATAATAAATTTAAACTTACCTTTAGATTTAAATTAAACTATATTAAACTATTAATTAACCTACCCTAACTATTATACTAAAATTACATTAAACTACAAATTAAATTAACTATACAGGTAGCCCTCAGTTTACAACGGTTCAATTTGCACTGTTTCAGAATAACAACTTTTTTTCAGTCATGTGACTGCTATTGAAAAGCATTGAGAAGCAGTGCATTGATTAAAATAACCAGTAGATGGAGCTGTCCGCTTGTGTTGCAGCAAAGATATTCAAGCCAAGCATGTTGAAATTAATCAGTTTAACCAGACCTGAGCTATCGAGCAGCTTGCAAATGAACAAGATCTACCTGTCTATAAATCAGTCCATATTGGAATGCATAGAAAGAACTGTTTGCAATAAAATGCAGGTAAAGTTTATAATGCTGTTTAGCAAATGGTTTTGTTCATTTAACTTAGTTTAATTATATATTCTGTGTTGTGTGATTATTTTATTAGGTTTATAATGCTGTTTAGCATTTAAAGTCTTCATTTCAAAGCTTTAAAAATAATGTATTAGGTGTTACTTATGTCAATTTTTAGAGGAGCCTGGAACCTAACTCCCTCACTTCCCATTGACTTACATTATAAACTGGGTTTCAATTTAAGACGGTTTCGATTTACAACCATTCCTTCTGGAACCTAACCCCGGCGTAAACTGAGGGCTACCTGTATTATATAGTTAAAAACCTAACCCTACTCAAATAATTTAAATCTACTATTAAAAATTACAAAGTTACAAAAAACTAACAACTAAGTTACACAAAATAACAAACACTAAGTTACAAAAAAAAAAAAAATACACTGTTACACAAAATAAAAATAAATTATCAAATATTTAAACTAATTACACTTAATCTAAGAGCCCTATGAAAATAAAAAAGCGTCCCAAAATAAAAAACCCTAGCCTACAATAAACTACCAATGGCCCTTAAAAGGGCCTTTTGCGGGGCATTGCCCCAAAGAAATCAGCTCTTTTACCTGTAAAAAAAATATATATATACCCCCCCAACAGTAAAACCCACCACCCACACAACCAAACCCTCAAATAAAAACCTAATCTAAAAAACCTAAGCTCCCCATTGCCCTGAAAAGGGAATTTGGATGGGCATTGCCCTTAAAAGAGCATTTAGCTCTTTTTTCCTTGCCCAAACGCCTAATCTAAAATTAAAACCCACCCAATAAACCCTTAAAAAACCTAACACTAACCCCCGAAGATCCACTTACAGTTTTTGAAGACCCGACTTCCATCCGCAACTAAGCGGCAGAAGTCCTCATATGGAGAGCGTATTCAGATCTGTGGCCGCGATGTTAGGCGATGTCAGGTGAGCGTATTGGTGCCGTTGAATGCAGCACAACTGACGGCTTGATAAGTAGGCCTCTAAATTACAGGCTCGTAAATCTGTTTCTAGGAAGATTTATTATCGAGTTTGGAAGACTTATATTTCATGGTGTTCTTCTCATAAATTCTCCTGGCATTCTTTTAGAATTCCTAGAATTTTACAGTTTCTTCAGAATGGTTTGGATAAAGGTTTGTCTGCAAGTTCCTTGAAGGGACAAATCTCTGCTCTTTCTGTTTTATTTCACAGAAAGATTGCTAAGCTTTCTGATATTCACTGTTTTGTACAGGCTTTGGTCCGTATCAAGCCTGTCATTAAATCAATCTCTCCTCCTTGGAATCTTAATTTGGTTTTGAAGGCTTTACAGGCTCCTCCGATTGAGCCTATGCATTCTTTGGACATTAAACTACTTTCTTGGAAAGTGTTGTTCCTTTTGGCAATCTTTTCTGCTAGAAGAGTTTCAGAATTATCTGCTCTTTCTTGTGAATCTCCTTTTCTGATTTTCCATCAGGATAAAGCAGTTTTGCGGACTTCATTTAAATTTCTACCTAAGGTTAAGAATTCTAACAACATTAATGAAGCTTCAGTTGATCAGATTTGCAAAGCAGCAACTTGGTTTTCTTTGCATACATTTACTAAATTCTACCGTTTTGATGTATTTGCTTCTTCAAAAGCAGTTTTTGGTAGAAAAGTTTTTCAGGCAGCTGTTTCAGTTTGATTCCTCTGCTTATGTTTAAGTTTTTTTCTTTTCATTTATGAGAATAAACTTATATTTTGGGTTGTGGATTAATTTCTTCAGCAAAAAATGGCTGTTATTATTTTTATTCCTCCATCTCTAGTGACTCTTCTGTGGAGTTCCACATCTTGGGTATTACTATCCCATACGTCACTAGCTCATGGACTCTTGCCAATTACATGAAAGAAAACATAATTTCTTTCATGTAATTAGCAAGAGTCCATGAGCTAGTGATGTATCGGATATACATTCCTACCAGGAGGGGCAAAGTTTCCCAAACCTCAAAATGCCTATAAATACACCCCTCACCACACCCACAAATCAGTTTTACAAACTTTGCCTCCTATGGAGGTGGTGAAGTAAGTTTGTACTAGATTCTACGTTGATATGCGCTCCGCAGCAGGTTGGAGCCCGGTTTTCCTCTCAGCGTGCAGTGAATGTCAGAGGGATGTGAGGAGAGTATTGCCTATTTGAATTCAATGATCTCCTTCTACGGGGTCTATTTCATAGGTTCTCTGTTATCGGTCGTAGAGATTCATCTCTTACCTCCCTTTTCAGATCGACGATATACTCTTATATATACCATTACCTCTACTGATTCTCGTTTCAGTACTGGTTTGGCTTTCTACTACATGTAGATGAGTGTCCTGGGGTAAGTAAGTCTTATTTTCTGTGACACTCTAAGCTATGGTTGGGCACTTTTGTATAAAGTTCTAAATATATGTATTCAAACATTTATTTGCCTTGACTCAGGATGTTCAACGTTCCTTATTTCAGACAGTCAGTTTCATATTTGGGATAATGCATTTGAATAAATCAATTTTTTTCTTACCTTAAAATTTGACTTTTTTTCCTGTGGGCTGTTAGGCTCGCGGGGGCTGAAAATGCTTCATTTTATTGCGTCATTCTTGGCGCGGACTTTTTTGGCGCAAAAAGTTTTTTCTGTTTCCGGCGTCATACGTGTCGCCGGAAGTTGCGTCATTTTTGACGTTTTTTTGCGCCAAAAGTGTCGGCGTTCCGGATGTGGCGTCATTTTTGGCGCCAAAAGCATTTAGGCGCCAAATAATGTGGGCGTCTTTTTTTGGCGCTAAAAAATATGGGCGTCACTTTTGTCTCCACATTATTTAAGTCTCATTATTTATTGCTTCTGGTTGCTAGAAGCTTGTTCACTGGCATTTTTTCCCATTCCTGAAACTGTCATTTAAGGAATTTGATCAATTTTGCTTTATATGTTGTTTTTTCTATTACATATTGCAAGATGTCCCAGATTGACACTGAGTCAGAAGATACTTCTGGAAAAACGCTGCCTGGTGCTGGATCTACCAAAGTTAAGTGTATCTGTTGTAAACTTGTGGTATCTGTTCCTCCAGCTGTTGTTTGTAATGAATATCATGACAAACTTGTTAATGCAGATAATATTTCCTTTAGTAATGTTACATTACCTGTTGTGGTTCCATCAACATCTAATACTCAGAGTGTTCCTGTTAACATAAGAGATTTTGTTTCTAAATCTATTAAGAAGGCTATGTCTGTTATTCCCCCTTCTAGTAAACGTAAAAGGTCTTTTAAAACTTCTCATTTTTCAGATGAATTTTTAAATGAACATCATCATTCTGATTCTGATAGTGGTTCCTCTGGTTCAGAGGATTCTGTCTCAGAGGTTGATGCTGATAAATCTTCATATTTATTCAAAATGGAATTTATTCGTTCTTTACTTAAAGAGGTCTTAATTGCATTAGAAATAGAGGATTCTGGTCCTCTTGATAATAAATCTAAACGTTTAAATAAGGTTTTTAAATCTCCTGTAGTTATTCCAGAAGTTTTCCTGTCCCTGATGCTATTTCTGAAGTAATCTCCAGGGAATGGAATAATTTGGGTAATTAATTTACTCCTTCTAAACGTTTTAAGCAATTATATCCTGTGCCATCTGACAGATTAGAATTTTGGGACAAAATCCCTAAGGTTGATGGGGCTGTCTCTACTCTTGCTAAACGTACTACTATTCCTACGACAGATAGTACTTCCTTTAAGGATCCTTTAGATAGGAAGATTGAATCCTTTCTAAGAAAAGCTTACTTATGTTCAGGTAATCTTCTTAGACCTGCTATATCTTTAGCGGATGTTGCTGCAGCTTCAACTTTTTGGTTAGAAGCTTTAGCGCAACAAGTAACAGATCATAACTCTCATAGCATTGTTAATCTTCTTCAACATGCTAATAACTTTATTTGTGATGCCATCTTTGATATCATTAGAGTTGATGTCAGGTATATGTCTCTAGCTATTTTAGCTAGAAGAGCTTTATGGCTTAAAACTTGGAATGCTGATATGTCTTCTAAGTCAACTTTGCTTTCCCTTTCTTTCCAGGGTAATAAATTATTTGGTTCTCAGTTGGATTCTATTATCTCAACTGTTACTGGAGGGAATGGAACTTTTTTACCACAGGATAAAAAATCTAAAGGCAAATTTAGGTCTAATAATCGTTTTCGTTCCTTTCGTCACAATAAGGAACAAAAGCCTGATCCTTCGCCCTCAGGAGCGGTATCAGTTTGGAAACCATCTCCAGTCTGGAATAAGTCCAAGCCTTTTAGAAAACCAAAACCAGCTCCCAAGTCCACATGAAGGTGCGGCCCTCATTCCAGCCCAGCTGGTAGGGGGCAGATTACGATTTTTCAAACAAATTTGGATCAATTCAATTCACAATCTTTGGATTCAAAACATTGTTTCAGAAGGGTACAGAATTGGCTTCAAGATAAGGCCTCCTGCAAAGAGATTTTTTCTTTCCCGTGTCCCAGTAAATCCAGCAAAGGCTGAAGCATTTCTGAAATGTGTTTCAGATCTAGAGTTGGCTGGAGTAATTATGCCAGTTCCAGTTCTGGAACAGGGGCTGGGGTTTTATTCAAATCTCTTCATTGTACCAAAGAAGGAGAATTCCTTCAGACCAGTTCTGGATCTAAAAATATTGAATCGTTATGTAAGGATACCAACATTCAAAATGGTAACTATAAGGACTATTCTGCCTTTTGTTCAGCAAGGGCATTATATGTCCACAATAGATTTACAGGATGCATATCTGCATATTCCGATTCATCCAGATCACTATCAGTTTCTGAGATTCTCTTTCCTAGACAAGCATTACCAGTTTGTGGCTCTGCCATTTGGCCTAGCAACAGCTCCAAGGATTTTTACAAAGGTTCTCGTTGCCCTTCTGTCTGTAATCAGAGAACAGGGTATTGTGGTATTTCCTTATTTGGACGATATCTTGGTACTTGCTCAGTCTTCACATTTAGCAGAATCTCATACGAATCGACTTGTGTTGTTTCTTCAAGATCATGGTTGGAGGATCAATTTACCGAAAAGTTCATTGATTCCTCAAACAAGGGTTACCTTTTTAGGTTTCCAGATAGATTAAGTGTCCATGACTCTGTCTCTGAGAGACAAGAGACGTCTAAAATTGATCTCAGCTTGTCTAAACCTTCAATCACAATCATTCCCTTCGGTAGCCTTATGCATGGAAATTCTAGGTCTTATGACTGCTGCATCGGATGCGATCCCCTTTGCTCGTTTTCACATGCGACCTCTTCAGCTCTGTATGCTGAACCAGTGGTGCAGGGATTACACAAAGATATCTCAATTAATATCTTTAAAACCGATTGTACGACACTCTCTGACGTGGTGGACAGATCACCATCGTTTAGTTCAGGGGGCTTCTTTTGTTCTTCCGACCTGGACTGTAATTTCAACAGATGCAAGTCTGACAGGTTGGGGAGCTGTTTGGGGGTCTCTGACAGCACAAGGGCTTTGGGAATCTCAGGAGGTGAGATTACCAATCAATATTTTGGAACTCCGTGCAATTTTCAGAGCTCTTCAATCTTGGCCTCTTCTAAAGAGAGAATCGTTCATTTGTTTTCAGACAGACAATGTCACAACTGTGGCATACATCAATCATCAAGGAGGGACTCACAGTCCTCTGGCCATGAAAGAAGTATCTCGATTTCTGGTATGGGCGGAATCCAGCTCCTGTCTAGTTTCTGTGGTTCATATCCCAGGTATAGACAATTGGGAAGCGGATTATCTCAGTCGCCAAACGTTACATCCAGGCGAATGGTCTCTTCACCCAGAGGTATTTCTTCAGATTGTTCAAATACGGGGACTTCCAGAAATAGATCTGATGGCCTCTCATCTAAACAAGAAACTTCCCAGGTATCTGTCCAGATCCAGGGATCCTCAAGCGGAAGCAGTGGATGCATTGTCACTTCCTTGGAAGTATCATCCTGCCTATATCTTTCCGCCTCTAGTTCTTCTTCCAAGAGTAATCTCCAAGATTCTGAAGGAATGCTCGTTTGTTCTGCTGGTAGCTCCAGCATGGCCTCACAGGTTTTGGTATGCGGATCTTGTCCGGATGGCCTCTTGCCAACCGTGGACTCTTCCGTTAAGACCAGACCTTCTGTCGCAAGGTCCTTTTTTCCATCAGGATCTCAAATCCTTAAATTTAAAGGTATGGAGATTGAACGCTTGATTCTTAGTCAAAGAGGTTTCTCTGACTCTGTGATTAATAATATGTTACAGGCTCGTAAATCCGTATCTAGGGAGATATATTATAGAGTCTGGAAGACTTATATTTCTTGGTGTCTTTCTCATCATTTTTCCTGGCATTCTTTTAGAATTCCGAGAATTTTACAGTTTCTTCAGGATGGTTTGGATAAAGGTTTGTCTGCAAGTTCCTTGAAAGGACAAATCTCTGCTCTTTCTGTTCTTTTTCACAGAAAGATTGCTAATCTTCCTGATATTCATTGTTTTGTACAAGCTTTGGTTCGTATAAAACCTGTCATTAAGTCAATTTCTCCTCCTTGGAGTTTGAATTTGGTTCTGGGGGCTCTTCAAGCTCCTCCGTTTGAACCTATGCATTCATTGGACATTAAATTACTTTCTTGGAAAGTTTTGTTCCTTTTGGCCATCTCTTCTGCCAGAAGAGTTTCTGAGTTATCTGCTCTTTCTTGTGAGTCTCCTTTTCTGATTTTTCATCAGGATAAGGCGGTGTTGCGAACTTCTTTTAAATTTTTACCTAAGGTTGTGAATTCTAACAACATTAGTAGAGAAATTGTGGTTCCTTCATTATGTCCTAATCCTAAGAATTCTAAGGAGAAATCATTGCATTCTTTGGATGTAGTTAGAGCTTTGAAATATTATGTTGAAGCTACTAAGAATTTCCGAAAGACTTCTAGTCTATTTGTTATCTTTTCCGGTTCTAGGAAAGGTCAGAAGGCCTCTGCCATTTCTTTGGCATCTTGGTCGAAATCTTTAATTCATCATGCTTATGTCGAGTCGGGTAAAACTCCGCCTCAAAGGATTACAGCTCATTCTACTAGGTCAGTTTCTACTTCCTGGGCGTTTAGGAATGAAGCTTCGGTTGATCAGATTTGTAAAGCAGCAACTTGGTCTTCTTTGCATACTTTTACTAAATTCTACCATTTTGATGTGTTTTCTTCTACTGAAGCAGTTTTTGGTTGAAAAGTACTTCAGGCAGCTGTTTCAGTTTGATTCTTCTGCTTATAATTTCAGTTTTTGTCATTATAAGATTTAAACTTTAGTTTGGGTGTGGATTATTTTCAGCGGAATTTTATCCCTCCCTCTCTAGTGACTCTTGCGTGGAAGATCCACATCTTGGGTAGTCATTATCCCATACGTCACTAGCTCATGGACTCTTGCTAATTACATGAAAGAAAACATAATTTATGTAAGAACTTACCTGATAAATTCATTTCTTTCATATTAACAAGAGTCCATGAGGCCCACCCTTTTTTTGTGGTGGTTATGATTTTTTTGTATAAAGCACAATTATTCCAATTCCTTATTTTTTATGCTTTCGCACTTTTTTCTTATCACCCCACTTCTTGGCTATGCGTTAAACTGATTTGTGGGTGTGGTGAGGGGTGTATTTATAGGCATTTTGAGGTTTGGGAAACTTTGCCCCTCCTGGTAGGAATGTATATCCCATACGTCACTAGCTCATGGACTCTTGCTAATATGAAAGAAATGAATTTATCAGGTAAGTTCTTACATAAATTATGTTTTATATAAGAACTTACCTGATAAATGTATTTCTTTCATATTGGCAAGAGTCCATGAGACCCACCCTTTTTATGGTGGTGGTTTTTTTTTTTGTATAAAGCAAAATTATTTCCAAATTCCTTTTTTTGATGCTTTTTACTCCTTTCTTTATCACCCCACTACTTGGCTATTCGTTAAACTGAATTGTGGGTGTGGTGAGGGGTGTATTTATAGACATTTTGAGGTTTGAGAAACTTTGCCCCTCCTGGTAGGATTGTATATCCCATACATCACTAGCTCATGGACTCTTGCCAATATGAAAGAAATTAATTTATCAGGTAATTTCTTACATAAATTATGTTATTTCTGTTATTACTTTGTTTGTAAGCCTCTGCAGACTGCCCCCTTATCTCAGTTCTTTTGACAGACTTATATTTAAGACAAAAAGTGCTGACTCATAAATAACTCCACGGAGGTAAGCACAATGTTATCTATATGACACACATGAACTAGCACTGTCTAGCTGTGAAAAGCTATTAAAAATGCACTGAGAGAAGAGGTGGCCTTCAAGGGCTATGAAAGTAGCATATGAGCCTACCTA